>NW_020715511.1:0-4088 GCF_002925995.2 Terrapene triunguis
CCCCCCCCCCAAAATAAAACCTTCTGCCGCCCACACCCAACACCTTCCAGGTTCACTCCCAGGCTCCTTCCCTCTCCCTCAGCTCCCCCGTTACCCCTGACTCCCCCAAGCCTTTGCACTGCTTCAGTCGGGTGCAGGAAATACAGTTCTGCCGTGTGACTTAAATGAATTACTCAAAGTTCTGCATTAATACGCCTAGTGAGGAAACTATTTGTTAAAAAAATGTTAACAGAATCTTTTTTTTTTGTCAGTATCGTTACAGACACACTCGCTGACAGATATTTTGAAATAACTGAGCAAAGTAATTGAAACTGGCAGGATTATACTGTGGTATTTTGCCAAATAAAATATGCAGAATTTTCAAATATTATGTGCACGTTTTAAAATTTTTTGGCGCAGAATTCCCCAGGAGTAAGTAGACCAGGAACCAGGGGAGCCGTGGCAGGCGCCGTGTGAAACGAGGGGTTTGTTCCAGCCCCGGCCCCGTTCGGAAAATCCCCCGGGTTTGGGCGTCTCCCCGCTGGCCCCGGAGACGCTAGCGACTCTCCTGGGGGGGCAGAGGAGCCGGTGGAGCTGGGCTGGAGCCGGCGTCGCCGCGGCTGCTATTAAAGTCCGACCCCGTTTCCTCCCAGGTTAGGGGTTCAGCCGGGGGGGTGATGGCGTCGGGGTCCCTCTCTCCAGCCGCTCTGCTCAGGACGTCTCCGTGGAGCAGGGTCCGAATGGCCCGGGGGGCCCCGGAGATGGGGGGCGGCAGCCGCGACAGTGAAGCGAGTCTCTTTCTTTCAGGCCCCCAAAGGGGTGGTGGGCGGCACAACCCGTCCCCACAATATTTTGTTCACCAATGCGGCTTCATTTCCCACACCCCAATTTTGGGTCACGGATTTCGGCTCCCCCACTTCTCTCATGTCCCAGGCGGGCCCCTAACCCAGCCCTCGAGTTATATCTGGCGGCCAGGTTAGGAGCATGCCAGGAAATGAGAGAAGTGATCCCATCTCCCCCAGGTGTTACACACACTCCAGGTCTGGGGACAGGGGGGCTGTGGGGCGCCCAGGGAGGGTTGGGGGGCTGGTTAGTGGTTCTGTGTTCATTATAAATCTGAAGATTAACAGGATGCAAAATAACAAACAGCCGCTTTGGCCTGGCCCGTCCCCTCCCCCACCGGGTGCCGAGTTCCCCCCCCGCCCCCTACGTGTGGGGCTGGGTGACACCAGCTGCAGGGGAGGTATGGGGGTGGGGGTCTATAAGCAGAGCCGGTTCTCTGGGGGGGGAATCACTGTAACCCCCTGGTGGCTGCTCCCTTCCCTGTCGCTCCAGTGATTCCCCCGGGGTTCACACTATGGGGGTGGGGGAAGGGCACCCCCTGCACCCCGGGGGCTCTGCTCGACAGGCCCCTGGCCTCACATTGATCGCGGCGTACAGGACGGGTTCCTGGCGGGCCGGGCCCCCCTGCTTGGCCTGCAGCGCCTGGCGGTTCAGCTCAGCGTAGGTGAGTCCATCGGCACTGGGGTCAGGCTCCTGGGGCTGGGAGGGGAGAGAGACACCGGTGTGTGTGTGTGTGCAACAACTCCCCACACACACACACAGCCACACTGCACACACACACACGCAGATTTGCACCGACATACACTGGTGAGCTTACACCAACAGAGCGCCCCCCACCCCACGCCCCAGCGAGAGCTGATGTACACAGCAGCAGAGCAGACCCAGCCCCTCCACCAGGGGGCAGCGATGTCCCCCCCCCCCCACACACACACACACCCTGCCGCACAGCTGCTGTGACATGCTCTGTCCTGTCCAGCGGGGGGCTCTGGGGAGCTTCTCTTCCACCTGCAGGCCCGGTGGACTCCAGCAATGCGCCCCCCCTCCCCACAACTCCAGCTCACACAGCCCCACGGGGCAGAGATCAGGGAAATCCCCCGCCCCCGGCACCTGCCCCCCATGGAATTCCGCTGACCCTCTGCAAATCTCAGCCAAATGCAAACGTTTAGGAGGAAGGTTTTGGGGGGGTTGGGGGAAGGTCAGGGGAGCCCGGGGGTGAGTTTGTTGGGTGCAGGGTCTGGCTCTTACTCTGTGTTCTGGGTCTCCCGCCCCTCTCCTCTCTCTGCCCCGATCCCGGGGGGAGCCCTGTTGCTGATCCCCATTGCTCTAGTGGGGCCTGTGCAGGGCCAGATTCGGGGGGGGGGGCAAGAAGGGGGCTGGATGGTGCATTGGTGCTCGGGGGGCGTCAGGGAACAGGGGGGGCCTTGGCGAGTGGGGGGCACTTACCAGAACATCCAGCTGCTTCCTTTCACCCACAAGGGCGTCTGTGGAGCAGAGACACCCCCCGGTGAGCGGCTGTGGCCAGATCAGGGCCCCGGACCCAGCCCCCATCTGAGCCCTTCACAGACTGGCCCTCCTGCCCCCCAGCACACTGGGGTGGGGCGGGGTCAGTAGCCCCACGGTGCAGCCGGAGAAACTGAGACACAGAGCCGTGCGCGAGCATCCCCAAGGGGGCGCAGTGAGACAGGGCAGAGATGGCTCGTCCCAAAGTGACACGCAGGCTGCACCCCACATCAGCATGTCCTCCCTCCCTCCAGAGGCCGTGGCCTCCACCAGGAGACTCCCGCCCCTCCCCTCCCTCCCTCCCTTCTCCCCATGGCTGCCCCCCCATGTGTGACTTACAGATTGTGGATGTAGCCTCGGACTCCCTATGGGGAGAGAGAGAGAGATAGTAACAGTCCCAGCACCCCCTGTTGTAACCACTCCACCCCACTCCCCTCCCAACCCAGGGAGAGAACCCAGGAGTCCTGTGTCCTGGGGCAGGTAGATCGGGGATGGGGAGCGGACCTGGGGTCTCACCTGCTCTGTCTCAGGGCTGGTCCTTTCCCTGCAGAGACACGAAGCAGAATCGTTCATGAGTCGACCCAGATCCCGTGTACCAGCCCTGCCCCTCAGCCCTATAGGGCAGCCGGAACTGGGGGGGCCAAGGAGGGAGTCCTCCCACACACACTGCCCTGCCAGGAGGAGCCCCTCCCCCTCCAACTGCTGAGCCTGGATACCCTAGAGACAGGTCCCTGCTCACCACAGCGCCCCCTAGTGATCCCCTGCCCCACCCCGTGCAGCCCAGCGCCCCCTGCCCTTCTCCCTGCACCACAGCATCCCCTACTGAGCCCCCACCCCCTGCACCACAGCGCCCCCTAGTGCTGCCCAGGGGCTTTGGGGCCAGCTCTCACTGCCAGGGGAGAGCGCCCCCTGCTGGCCCCCTGACCCACCTCCTGGGTTTCCTTCCCCATTTCCCATCCAAGCCGTGACCCCTTCCCAGCCCAGCTTAGCAGTGGGTTTAACCCTTCCCTCACTGGGCGGGGCACTCACTTCCTCGGGTTCTTCTGTAGCAGAGGACGATCAGGAGGAGGAGGAGGAGGAGGAGGCCAGTGGTCGCCGCACTTACCCCGGCGATGATGGGGCGGGTCAGATCCGGTGCTACACTTGGTTCCGATGTCCCTGGGAAGCAGCACCAGGTGGTGAGCGCCGTGAGCGGCTGATTCATTACCTGCTGCCCCAGCCCCTCCCCCTCAAGGACCCAGGAACCCACAGCAGAACGTGCTATGGGGCTGGGGGCGGCAGGAGCAGAGGGGATTCTGGGTAATAGTGGTCAGGGGGGTTCACTGCCAATGGCAGAGGCCTATCCTAGGGGGGGATGTACCTCAGGCCCCATGTACCCTGTGAAGGCAGCTGGGGCCAGATCCCGCAGCCCAGCCCCCCAGGTCCTGCCTTGCCCTGGGAATTTCCCAGCAGCTTCAGCTCATTTCTGTGTAGGAATCATCTCAGGGGGCGGGGATGGCAGTGGGGGTTGGGCTTCTGGCTGGGCAGGGCACTTTGAGATCGTTGGGAGAACCACACCCCATTGAAGCGATCAGCAGCGGAAGACATAACGGTGGTGCCATCGAGTGGCCATCATTTGGTTCCAGAGTTAACGGTGTCACATTGAATTGGTAGGTTCCAGAGTTAACTCAGTAGCTTCCAGTATTAACGCCCCACTGGGCAGCATCCCTGCGAAGGGGGAGCCCTGCTTCTGAGCCATTCCCCTGGGCTGTCTGCAGACTCAGGCA
>NW_020715512.1:0-4132 GCF_002925995.2 Terrapene triunguis
CCCCCCCCCCAAAATAAAACCTTCTGCCGCCCACACCCAACACCTTCCAGGTTCACTCCCAGGCTCCTTCCCTCTCCCTCAGCTCCCCCGTTACCCCTGACTCCCCCAAGCCTTTACACTGCTTCAGTCGGGTGCAAGAAATACAGTTCTGTCGTGTGACTTAAATGAATTACTCAAAGTTCTGTGTTAATACGCCTAGTGAGGAAACTATTTGTCAATAATTTTTACCAGAATCTTTTTTTTTTGTCAGTATCGTTACAGACACACTCGCTGACAGATATTTTGAAATAACTGAGCAAAGTAATTGAAACTGGCAGGATTATACTGTGGTATTTTGCCAAATAAAATATGCAGAATTTTCAAATATTATGTGCACGTTTTAAAATTTTTTGGCGCAGAATTCCCCAGGAGTAAGTAGACCAGGAACCAGGGGAGCCGTGGCAGGCGCCGTGTGAAACGAGGGGTTTGTTCCAGCCCCAGCCCCGTTCGGAAAATCCCCCGGGTTTGGGCGTCTCCCCGCTGGCCCCGGAGACGCTAGCGACTGTCCTGGGGGAGCCGAGGAGCCAGCGGAGCTGGGCTGGAGCCGGCGTAGCCGCGGCTGCTATTAAAGTCCGACCCCGTTTCCTCCCAGGTTGGGGGTTCAGCCGGGGGGGGCGATGGCGTTGGGGTCCCTCTCTCCGGCCGCTCTGCTCAGGACGTCTCCGTGGAGCAGGGTCCGAATGGCCTGGGGGGCCCCGGAGATGGGGGGGCGGCAGCCATGACGGTGAAGTGAGTCTCTTTCTTTCAGGCCCCCAAAGGGGTGGTGGGCGGCACAGCCCGTCCCCGCAATATTTTGTTCACCAATGCGGCTTCATTTCCCACACCCCAGTTTTGAGTCACGGATTTCGGCTCCCCCACTTCTCTCATGTCCCAGGCGGGCCCCTAACCCAGCCCTCGAGTTATATCTGGCGGCCAGGTTAGGAGCATGCCAGGAAATGGGAGAAGTGATCCCATCTCCCCCAGGTGTCTCACACACTCCAGGTCTGGGGACAGGGGGGCTGTGGGGTGCCCAGGGAGGGTTGGGGGGCTGGTTTGTGGGTCTGTGTTCATTACAAATCTGAAGATTAACAGGATGCAAAATAACAAACAGCCACCTTGGCCTGGCCCATCCCCGGCCCCGCCTGGTGCCGAGTCCCCATCCCCCCCGGCTCCCTACGTGTGGGGCTGGGTGACACCAGCTGCAGGGGAGGTATGGGGGGGGGTCTATAAGCAGAGCAAGTTCTCTGGAGGGGGAATCACTCTGTAACCCCCTGGTGGCTGCTCCCTTCCCTGTCGCTCCAGTGATTCCCCCGGGTTCCCACTATGGGGGTGAGGGGAGGGCACCCCCTGCACCCCGGGAGCTCTGCCCGACAGGCCCCTGGCTCACATTGATCGCGGCATACAGGACGGGTTCCTGGTGGGCCGGGCCCCCCTGCTTGGCCTGCAGCGCCTGGCGGTTCAGCTCGGCGTAGGTGAGTCCGTCGGCACCGGGGTCAGGCTCCTGGGGCTGGGAGGGGAGAGAGACACGTGTGTGTGTGTGTGTGTGTGTGTGTGTGTGTGTGTGTGTGTTTGTGTGTGTGCGCAACAACTCCCCCCACACACACACATAGCCACACTGCACACACACACATGCAGATCTGCACCGACACACACTGGTGAGCTTACACCAACAGAGCGCCCCCCACCCCACGCCCCAGCGGGAGCTGATGTACACAGCAGCAGAGCAGACCCAGCCCCTCCACCAGGGGGCAGCGATGTCCCCCCACACACACACAAACACACCCTGCTGCACAGCTGCTGTGACA
Organism: Terrapene triunguis; assembly: GCF_002925995.2. Classification (NCBI taxonomy): domain Eukaryota; kingdom Metazoa; phylum Chordata; order Testudines; family Emydidae; genus Terrapene; species Terrapene triunguis. Next base: position 1,824 of record NW_020715512.1, read on the forward strand.
TGCTCTGTCCTGTCCAGCGGGGGGCTCTGGGGAGCTTCTCTTCCACCCGCAGGCCCGGGGACCCCGGCAATGCGCCCCCCCCCCACAACTCCAGCTCACACAGCCCCATGGGGCAGAGATCAGGAAAATCCCCCGCCCCCGGCACCTGCCCCCCATGGAATTCCGCTGACCCTCTGCAAATCTCAGCCAAATGCAAACGTTTAGGAGGAAAGTTTTGGGGGGTCGGGGGAAGGTCAGGGGAGCCCGGGGGGGTAAGTTTGTGGGCTGCAGGGTCAGGCTCTTACTCTGTGTTCTGGGTCTCCCGCCCCTCTCCTCTCTCTGCCCCGATCCCGGGGGGAGCCCTGTTGCTGATCCCCATTGCTCTAGTGGGGCCTGTGCAGGGCTAGATTCGGGGGGGGGGGCAAGAAGGGGGCTGGATGGTGCATTGGTGCTCGGGGGGCGTCAGGGAACAGGGGGGGCCTTGGCGAGTGGGGGGCACTTACCAGAACATCCAGCTGCTTCCTTTCACCCACAAGGGCGTCTGTGGAACAGAGACACCCCCCGGTGAGCGGCTGTGGCCAGATCAGGGCCCCGGACCCAGCCCCCATCTGAGCCCTTCACAGACTGGCCCTCCTGCCCCCCAGCACACTGGGGTGGGGCGGGGTCAGTAGCCCCACGGTGCAGCCGGAGAAACTGAGACACAGAGCCGTGCGCGAGCATCCCCAAGGGGGCGCAGTGAGACAGGGCAGAGATGGCTCGTCCCAAAGTGACACGCAGGCTGCACCCCACATCAGCATGTCCTCCCTCCCTCCAGAGGCCGTGGCCTCCACCAGGAGACTCCCGCCCCTCCCCTCCCTCCCTCCCTTCTCCCCATGGCTGCCCCCCCATGTGTGACTTACAGATTGTGGATGTAGCCTCGGACTCCCTATGGGGAGAGAGAGAGAGAGAGATAGTAACAGTCCCAGCACCCCGTGTTGTAACCACTCCACCCCACTCCCCTCCCAACCCAGGGAGAGAACCCAGGAGTCCTGTGTCCTGGGGCAGGTAGATCGGGGATGGGGAGCGGAGCTGGGGTCTCACCTGCTCTGTCTCGGGGCTGGTCCTTTCCCTACAGAGACACGAAGCAGAATCGTTCATGAGTCGACCCAGATCCCGTGTACCAGCCCTGCCCCTCAGCCCTATATGGCAGCCGGAACTCGGGGGTCCAAGGAGGGAGTCCTCCCACACACACTGCCCTGCCAGGAGGAGCCCCTCCCCCTCCAACTGCTGAGCCTGGATACCCTAGAGACAGGTCCCTGCTCACCACAGCGCCCCCTAGTGATCCCCTGCCCCACCCCATGCAGCCCAGCACCCCCTGCCCTTCTCCCTGCACCACAGCATCCCCTACTGAGCCCCCACCCCCTGCACCACAGCGCCCCCTAGTGCTGCCCAGGGGCTTTGGGGCCAGCTCTCACTGCCAGGGGAGAGCGCCCCCTGCTGGGCCCCTGCCCCACCCCCTGGGTTTCCTTCCCCATTTCCCATCCAAGCCGTGACCCCTTCCCAGCCCGGCTTAGCAGCAGGTTTAACCCTTCCCTCGCTGGGTGGGGCACTCACTTCCTCGGGTTCTTCTGTAGCAGAGGAAGATCAGGAGGAGGAGGAGGAGGAGGAGGCCAGTGGTCGCCGCACTCACCCCGGCGATGATGGGGCGGGTCAGACCCGGTGCTGCACTTGGTTCCGATGTCCCTGGGAAGCAGCACCAGGCGGTGAGCGCCGTGAGCGGCTGGTTCATTACCTGCTGCCCCAGCCCCTCCCCCTCAAGGACCCAGGAACCCACAGCAGAACGTGCTATGGGGCTGGGGGAGGCAGGAGCAGAGGGGATTCTGGGTAATAGTGGTCAGGGGGGTTCACTGCCAATGGCAGAGGCCTATCCTGGGGGGGGATGTACCTCAGGCCCCATGTACCCTGTGAAGGCAGCTGGGGCCAGATCCCGCAGCCCAGCCCCCCAGGTCCTGCCTTGCCCTGGGAATTTCCCAGCAGCTTCAGCTCATTTCTGTGTAGGAATCATCTCAGGGGGTGGGGATGGCAGTGGGGGTTGGGCTTCTGGCTGGGCAGGGCACTTTGAGATCGTTGGGAGAACCACACCCCATTGAAGCGATCAGCAGCGGAAGACATAACGGTGGTGCCATCGAGTGGCCATCATTTGGTTCCAGAGTTAACGGTGTCACATTGAATTGGTAGGTTCCAGCGTTAACTCAGTAGCTTCCAGTATTAACGCCCCACTGGGCAGCATCCCTGCGAAGGGGAAGCCCTGCTTCTGAGCCATTCCCCTGGGCTGTCTGCAGACTCAGGCA
>NW_020715513.1:0-3122 GCF_002925995.2 Terrapene triunguis
TTATGCCTGTGTTCGCTTATATATAATAAACTGAAATGTTAGTCTACAGCATATTTACTTGCATCAACCTTTTATTAGACAGAATAGCTCTGTTCCCATTGATTTATTCCTGACACCACCAGGAGTGCAATAGTTAAGTTACCCCGGCTGAGGGTTCTGAAAACTTGGGTTACCGGGTGACCAAATCTGCATGCAGTATTCAATATGTGGGTGTACCATGGATTTATATAGACACAATATTATATTTTTTGTCTAATTATCTATCCCTTTCTTAAAGGTTACTAGCATTCTGTTAGGTTTTTTGATTGCCACAGTACATTGAGCAGATGTTTTCAGAGAACTAGCCACAATGACTCCAAGATCTCTTTCTTGATGGGTGACAGCTAATTCAGACCCTATCATTTTGTATGTACAGTTGGGATTATATTTTGCCATGTACTATATTTTGCATCTATCGGCATTGCATTTCATCTGCCATTGTGTTGTCCAGTCATCCTGTTTTATGAGCTCCCTTTGTCACTCTTTGTAGGGAAGGACATGTCACTGCTTCTGAGGCACTAGGTAGGGAGCCTGCCACAGCCCTACCAATTCTCCCTCCCAGCAACAGCAGTCGTCCCTGGGCTGCTCCCTGAGCACTTGTGCTGCTGCCCAGGCCACCCCCCCCCCCACAAGCCACTGCCTGCCGAAGCACCTGTGGCAACCCCAGGCCACCCCCCGGACGCAGCCCTACCGAGCACCCACACTGCCCCCCAGGCCACCTCCCCATGCCCATGACCTGTCCATGCCTTTTACTAAAAATACCCATAATGAAAATGTAACCTTCCTCATCACATATCACACTCAACTGTGTTGAAGGTAAGAGCTCCATCTGGGGCTAGAGCGTGCACTGTGAGCAGACTCAGGTATGAAACTTTGGGAGTCTAGAGCCCCTGTGACCCCATTAAATGGCTATTGTGGGTTAAGATCCCAACACCTCCCTCTGCCTTGAGGTAACCTTACATTGCCAGGTCCCCTTTTCGAGTGGACATTCCAGCTGAAAGCCCAGTGTCTGGCAACCCTAAATGGCACCTGGACACAGAAGCTAAAAACTGGTTGTCCAGTTAAAACCAAGATGAGTGGAAACCCTATTAACTCATGTTTGATTTTATGAACCATCTGTATCCTTATGTCTTTGAGCTTTTCCTGTACTCTTCACTCACGCTCCCTGTGCTCAGAGGCAGGAGGCTTGGGCAGAGGTATCTGTCTATAAATAAGTTGGTCATTAAAGACAGAAGAAAGGAGTAACTGTGTAACCCACACACCTCCTGGGTGGGGTGTTCTGTCCTATCTAGTGGCACTGAGATGCGAGAAAGAGAGAGAGTGAGCTTCAGAGGGCCACAGTTCGATCCTGCCCATCGGGGTCCGTCGGCATTACAGCTGCATTCTAGATAAAACCAGTTTTCTGCAGCGTCTCTGCAGAGAGGTGAGCATGGAAGGAATGGAACCTCCCAGGAAGAGGGAACAAAGAGCAGAGGCACAAGGGTGGCAGAGGGGACTCTTTGGTTGCAGGGGTCTGACTGCAGGAGAGAGACAGACTCCAGCTGCAGAAGAAGCCAGGAGATAGATCCTGAACACCTCAGAGGGCTCTGACCAAATCCCAAAGAATTCTCCAGGGCAGTGAGGACACTGAGGCAGGGAAGGGAATGAAGGTGTTGTATTGAATTTACCTAGATCTGGGGATCTCTTTTACTGGCTAAAGTAGAGGAATTGTTTTAGCCACCCCTTTGGGTCTGTTTGCTGTAATGGTCCTGTTCCCCGAAAGAAAGACTCGGGAAACAGAGTGGGCCAAGGGGAGCTCTGGGAAGGGTGTGCTGAAGCAATTAAGAGTCTGGAGGAGATAAGCTGAAACTAGTCTCAGGGCCTTGGCATTTTGTGCGCAGGTCTCCGCTCCCAGAGGGAGGCTGTGACAGGGCTCACTTACCTCACACTGGATGGGGAAGGGTTAACCCTACATTGTAGGCTGAGGAAGTGATGCCCCCTAGACTCTACGGGGCATTCTCCAAATGCACTAGTATAAAAGGGAGCAGATTGGATCAGTTGGGACTGACTGGTGGAGAGGAAGGATGCACGCTACAGGCTCCAGCCACGGATCGGCCGAAGCCCGGAGACATGGCAACGTATGCAGAGGCCAGGGTGCCCACAGAGCTCCTACAGAGCCCAGAGTCACAGAGGACAGAGCAGGTTGGGGAACCTGGAGACAGCAGAGATGCCCAGACCACAGCAGTGGGAACTATGATAGGAAGCAGCCCAGGGGAAGTAGACGGTGGCCCAGTTAGTGAGTTGGAAATTTGTGTCAGTGTGTTTCAGTCAGACCCCCTGCTGACTCAGTGATATGTGCTCTGGCACCTACCAGGGCCCTTGGTTGGGGCCCAGTACGGAGGGAGTGCCCGGGCCCCCTAACCCAGACCAGCACTACCCCTCTTTTTGTGCATGGCTGTCCCTTTCCCTGACAGAGAACACTTGGCCACTAGGCCTTACTACCCCATGGACAGGGGCAACCATTGACATTGGCTACTAGGTCTTACTGCCCTGCTAATAGAGGTGAATACACTGACTTTGCCCATTAGGCCTCATTGCCCTGCTAACAGGGGTGAGAATCCAGACTCTGGCTATGGAGGCACTGACACAGGTTACGTATGTTCTGCCCCTGCACCATAAGGGAGATGGGGCACACTCACCCTGCACTGGACAGGGAGGTGCTAGAATGGAAGCTGCTCCCTGAGGATGGGCCTAGAAACCCAGAGGCAGGGCCAGGACGCTGCTGCGACTCAAAAGCACATGGGTCCAGCATGTGAGACCCAAACCTGTGTTCCCTCTAAGCTATGCGGCCGCGCAACAGTCAATCAAGTGCCGGGCACTTCATTAGTACAGGTCTGCACATCTGGCAACTTGTGTTTAGATGCCCCTCCCCCCGCTGGTCTGCAGCTACCCTGCTCCTGCCCTCTGCCTTGAAGCCCCTGGCCAGCTTCTCCTGTGACCCTCCTGCTCGCTGTGCAGAGGGAGGGAGGGGGTCCTGATGTCAGGGTGTCCCCCTCCCCCACCTTCCCCCATCCATGTACCCCATGTCCACAGAGTGGGGCAGG
>NW_020715514.1:0-3107 GCF_002925995.2 Terrapene triunguis
TTATGCCTGTGTTCGCTTATATATAATAAACTGAAATGTTAGTCTACTTGCATCAATCTTTTATTAGACAGAATTGCTATGTTCCCATTGATTTATTCCTGACACTACCAGGAGTGCAATAGTTAAGTTACCCCGGCTGAGGGTTCTGAAAACTTGGGTTACCGGGTGACCAAATCTGCATGCAGTATTCAATATGTGGGTGTACCATGGATTTATATAGACACAATATTATATTTTTGTCTAATTATCTATCCCTTTCTTAAAGGTTACTAGCATTCTGTTAGGTTTTTTGATTGCCACAGTACATTGAGCAGATGTTTTCAGAGAACTAGCCACAATGACTTCAAGATCTCTTTCTTGATGGGTGACAGCTAATTCAGACCCTATCATTTTGTATGTACAGTTGGGATTATATTTTGCCATGTACTATATTTTGCATCTATCGGCATTGCATTTCATCTGCCATTGTGTTGTCCAGTCATCCTGTTTTATGAGATCCCTTTGTCACACTTTGTAGGGAAGGACATGTCACTGCTTCTGAGGCACTAGGTAGGGAGCCTGCCACAGCCCTACCAATTCTCCCTCCCAGCAACAGCAGTCGTCCCTGGGCTGCTCCCTGAGCACTTGTGCTGCTGCCCAGGCCACCCCCCACCCAAGCCACTGCCTGCCGAAGCACCTGTGGCAACCCCAGGCCACCCCCCGGACGCAGCCCTACCGAGCACCCACACTGCCCCCCAGGCCACCTCCCCACGCCCATGACCTGTCCATGCCTTTTACTAAAAATACCCATAATGAAAATGTAACCTTACTCATCACATATCACACTCAACTGTGTTGAAGGTAAGAGCTCCATCTGGGGCTAGAGCGTGCACTGTGAGCAGACTCAGGTATGAAACTTTGGGAGTCTAGAGCCCCTGTGACCCCATTAAATGGCTACTGTGGGTTAAGATCCCAACACCTCCCTCTGCCTTGAGGTAACCTTACATTGCCAGGTCCCCTTTTCGAGTGGACATTCCAGCTGAAAGCCCAGTGTCTGGCAACCCTAAATGGCACCTGGACACAGAAGCTAAAAACTGGTTGTCCAGTTAAAACCAAGATGAGTGGAAACCCTATTAACTCATGTTTGATTTTATGAACCATCTGTATCCTTATGTCTTTGAGCTTTTCCTGTACTCTTCACTCACGCTCCCTGTGCTCAGAGGCAGGAGGCTTGGGCAGAGGTATCTGTCTATAAATAAGTTGGTCATTAAAGACAGAAGAAAGGAGTAACTGTGTAACCCACACACCTCCTGGGTGGGGTGTTCTGTCCTATCTAGTGGCACTGAGATGTGAGAAAGAGAGAGAGTGAGCTTCAGAGGGCCACAGTTCGATCCTGCCCATCGGGGTCTGTCAGCATTACAGCTGCATTCTAGATAAAACCAGTTTTCTGCAGCGTCTCTGCAGAGAGGTGAGCATGGAAGGAATGGAACCTCCCAGGAAGAGGGAACAAAGAGCAGAGGCACAAGGGTGGCAGAGGGGACTCTTTGGTTGCAGCGGTCTGACTGCAGGAGAGAGACAGACTCCAGCTGCAGAAGAAGCCAGGAGATAGATCCTGAACACCTCAGAGGGCTCTGACCAAATCCCAAAGAATTCTCCAGGGCAGTGAGGACACTGAGGCAGGGAAGGGAATGAAGGTGTTGTATTGAATTTACCTAGATCTGGGGATCTCTTTTACTGGCTAAAGTAGAGGAATTGTTTTAGCCACCCCTTTGGGTCTGTTTGCTGTAATGGTCCTGTTCCCCGAAAGAAAGACTCGGGAAACAGAGTGGGCCAAGGGGAGCTCTGGGAAGGGTGTGCTGAAGCAATTAAGAGTCTGGAGGAGATAAGCTGAAACTAGTCTCAGGGCCTTGGCATTTTGTGCGCAGGTCTCCGCTCCCAGAGGGAGGCTGTGACAGGGCTCACTTACCTCACACTGGATGGGGAAGGGTTAACCCTACATTGTAGGCTGAGGAAGTGATGCCCCCTAGACTCTACGGGGCATTCTCCAAATGCACTAGTATAAAAGGGAGCAGATCGGATCAGTTGGGACTGACTGGTGGAGAGGAAGGATGCACGCTACAGGCTCCAGCCACGGATCGGCCGAAGCCCGGAGACATGGCAACGTATGCAGATGCCAGGGTGCCCACAGAGCTCCTACAGAGCCCAGAGTCACAGAGGACAGAGCAGGTTGGGGAACCCAGAGACAGCAGAGATGCCCAGACCACAGCAGTGGGAACTATGATAGGAAGCAGCCCAGGGGAAGTAGACGGTGGCCCAGTTAGTGAGTTGGAAATTTGTGTCAGTGTGTTTCAGTCAGACCCCCTGCTGACTCAGTGATATGTGCTCTGGCACCTACCAGGGCCCTTGGTTGGGGCCCAGTACGGAGGGAGTGCCCGGGCCCCCTAACCCAGACCAGCACTACCCCTCTTTTTGTGCATGGCTGTCCCTTTCCCTGACAGAGAACACTTGGCCACTAGGCCTTACTACCCCATGGACAGGGGCAACCATTGACATTGGCTACTAGGTCTTACTGCCCTGCTAATAGAGGTGAATACACTGACTTTGCCCATTAGGCCTCATTGCCCTGCTAACAGGGGTGAGAATCCAGACTCTGGCTATGGAGGCACTGACACAGGTTACGTATGTTCTGCCCCTGCACCATAAGGGAGATGGGGCACACTCACCCTGCACTGGACAGGGAGGTGCTAGAATGGAAGCTGCTCCCTGAGGATGGGCCTAGAAACCCAGAGGCAGGGCCAGGACGCTGCTGCGACTCAAAAGCACATGGGTCCAGCATGTGAGACCCAAACCTGTGTTCCCTCTAAGCTATGCGGCCGCGCAACAGTCAATCAAGTGCCGGGCACTTCATTAGTACAGGTCTGCACATCTGGCAACTTGTGTTTAGATGCCCCTCCCCCCGCTGGTCTGCAGCTACCCTGCTCCTGCCCTCTGCCTTGAAGCCCCTGGCCAGCTTCTCCTGTGACCCTCCTGCTCGCTGTGCAGAGGGAGGGAGGGGGTCCTGATGTCAGGGTGTCCCCCTCCCCCACCTTCCCCCATCCATGTACCCCATGTCCACAGAGTGGGGCAGG
>NW_020715515.1:0-1978 GCF_002925995.2 Terrapene triunguis
CCAGGCCAGAGCTCCCCAGCTCCTCTGGCCTTTCCCTCCAGCCCTGCTCCACTCTGGGTACTCTGTTCAGCTCCCCAGTAGCCAGGCCAGTCTCTCTCAATAGCTAGAGAGAGACTGCCTGAGCTCCTGGCTCCCAACCTTTTATAGGGCCAGCTATGGCCTGACTGGGGCGTGGCCCCAACTATGGCTGCCTTCCACAATCAGCCTAGGCTTTTTCTTCAGCCCCAGCTAGGGTGACCAGACATCCTGATAAAACCGGGACTGTCACGATTTTTAGCAATTTGTCCCGATATTTTGCTCCGCTGGCATTATTTTTTTTTTGCTCCGCCAGCAGCAGGCAGCACTCGCCTTTTTTTTGTCCCCCTCCCCCCCAGTGTCCCGATATTTTCTTCCTCTGATCAGGTCACCCTAGCCCCAGCCCACCCGCCTCATCTCCACGGTCTTCCAGCCTTGGGCCATCTCCTGAGAGTGCGCCTCCGCCTTCCGGTGGGCCAACTCTACGGCCTCCAGCCACACCCTCTGGTCCATATCTCCTGGACCCTCTAACCTCGGGGTCTGTGTCCATTTGGTCTCTTTTACTACAACCACCTGGGTTCCGGCTTCCTGCTGGGCCCACTCGGTCTGGGTCTCCTGCTTGGTAACTGACTCCGTGACGGTCTGGGTCTCCTCGGCGACCGGTTCTGTGACGGTCTGGGTCCCAACCTCCTGCGGGGTCCCCTCCATCTTCCTCACCACCTCCGCCACCTCCACCCTGCCCTTGATGGGGCAGTGTCGCTGAACATGTCCTGGCATCTGGCAGCCACAGCAGGCTCCCCGCCTCTGGGCTGCCCTAGGCCTTTTCTCCTCATTCCTGGGCCTATCCCTCCCTGAGCTGCCCTGGTCGGGTTCACTGGGCCTGAGCACTCCCTCCAGAGGTGTCCTCTCTGTCCACAGGTGCAACGAGTCGGCAGCCACCTGCTCTCCCTCACCCGGCAGACTGTCCTTTGGATTTGTCCCGGTCTCCCCTCTGGGTGAGGCGTCCTGCCCCCATCCCAGTAGGGACAGTCCCGTTTTATATGTCCCTGCCTTGTACAGGCATAACACGTCTTTAGTTCCGCCCCCAGCCTCCTGACCTTGGAGCTGGGCTTCTCGCCCAGCCCTTGGCGGTTCTTTCCAGACTCCCTCTGAAGGAGTTTTACTAGGGCCCACTGTTATAAAATAAAATAATGGAGATATCCTATCTCCTAGAACTCCTAGGAAGGGACCTTAAAAGGTCATCAAGTCCAGCCCCCTGCCTTCACTAGCAGGACCAAGTACTGATTTTTGCACCAGATCCCTAAGCGGCCCCCTCAAGGATTGAACTCACAACCCTGGGTTTAGCAGGCCAATGCTCAAACCACTGAGCTATCCCTCCCCTCTTAGGGAGGGATGCTCCTCCATCAGCTGGGCCATCTGTTCATGGAGGGCCCTCTGCACCTCCTATATTCCCTCTTGTGCCGCCCAGATTTCTCACAGGTCATCCACCCCCTTCCGCTGGGGCGCTGACACTTGGGCTCAACCAGGGACAGCACCTGGGCCCTCCACAAAGAAAGCCGCAGTATACCCATCATCCTGCCTTTCCTAATGTCTGGGCAATAGTTCCACAGTCCTTGCTCTGCCCCCTGTATTGGGGGCGGACCGCCTATGCCCACATTCTCCACCAATCTGTAGAGATGCCATGGCTCACCAGTGCAGCTCCTCCTGCTGGTCGTCCGGGGAATTAGCTCGCCAGCCTCCACAGCACCCTCTGCATGCTGGTGTCTCACCTTGTCGCTGGCCCTTGTGTCCCTCCTGGATTCCGATGCCGCTTCTCTCAGGGTTCTGCTCCCTGCAGTACCCCGCAGTCTCGCTGGGTCTCCCCTCCCTGGGGAATGCCCAACCCCTTATCCCCACCCCATCTCAGTCTTGAGCTGCTGCCAGTCCCCACCTAGCCCCCGCTCACTGGGGCAGACTGCAGTAT
>NW_020715516.1:0-1978 GCF_002925995.2 Terrapene triunguis
CCAGGCCAGAGCTCCCCAGCTCCTCTGGCCTTTCCCTCCAGCCCTGCTCCACTCTGGGTACTCTGTTCAGCTCCCCAGTAGCCAGGCCAGTCTCTCTCAATAGCTAGAGAGAGACTGCCTGAGCTCCTGGCTCCCAACCTTTTATAGGGCCAGCTATGGCCTGACTGGGGCGTGGCCCCAACTATGGCTGCCTTCCACAATCAGCCTAGGCTTTTTCTTCAGCCCCAGCTAGGGTGACCAGACATCCTGATAAAACCGGGACTGTCACGATTTTTAGCAATTTGTCCCGATATTTTGCTCCGCTGGCATTATTTTTTTTTTGCTCCGCCAGCAGCAGGCAGCACTCGCCTTTTTTTTGTCCCCCTCCCCCCCAGTGTCCCGATATTTTCTTCCTCTGATCAGGTCACCCTAGCCCCAGCCCACCCGCCTCATCTCCACGGTCTTCCAGCCTTGGGCCATCTCCTGAGAGTGCGCCTCCGCCTTCCGGTGGGCCAACTCTACGGCCTCCAGCCACACCCTCTGGTCCATATCTCCTGGACCCTCTAACCTCGGGGTCTGTGTCCATTTGGTCTCTTTTACTACAACCACCTGGGTTCCGGCTTCCTGCTGGGCCCACTCGGTCTGGGTCTCCTGCTTGGTAACTGACTCCGTGACGGTCTGGGTCTCCTCGGCGACCGGTTCTGTGACGGTCTGGGTCCCAACCTCCTGCGGGGTCCCCTCCATCTTCCTCACCACCTCCGCCACCTCCACCCTGCCCTTGATGGGGCAGTGTCGCTGAACATGTCCTGGCATCTGGCAGCCACAGCAGGCTCCCCGCCTCTGGGCTGCCCTAGGCCTTTTCTCCTCATTCCTGGGCCTATCCCTCCCTGAGCTGCCCTGGTCGGGTTCACTGGGCCTGAGCACTCCCTCCAGAGGTGTCCTCTCTGTCCACAGGTGCAACGAGTCGGCAGCCACCTGCTCTCCCTCACCCGGCAGACTGTCCTTTGGATTTGTCCCGGTCTCCCCTCTGGGTGAGGCGTCCTGCCCCCATCCCAGTAGGGACAGTCCCGTTTTATATGTCCCTGCCTTGTACAGGCATAACACGTCTTTAGTTCCGCCCCCAGCCTCCTGACCTTGGAGCTGGGCTTCTCGCCCAGCCCTTGGCGGTTCTTTCCAGACTCCCTCTGAAGGAGTTTTACTAGGGCCCACTGTTATAAAATAAAATAATGGAGATATCCTATCTCCTAGAACTCCTAGGAAGGGACCTTAAAAGGTCATCAAGTCCAGCCCCCTGCCTTCACTAGCAGGACCAAGTACTGATTTTTGCACCAGATCCCTAAGCGGCCCCCTCAAGGATTGAACTCACAACCCTGGGTTTAGCAGGCCAATGCTCAAACCACTGAGCTATCCCTCCCCTCTTAGGGAGGGATGCTCCTCCATCAGCTGGGCCATCTGTTCATGGAGGGCCCTCTGCACCTCCTATATTCCCTCTTGTGCCGCCCAGATTTCTCACAGGTCATCCACCCCCTTCCGCTGGGGCGCTGACACTTGGGCTCAACCAGGGACAGCACCTGGGCCCTCCACAAAGAAAGCCGCAGTATACCCATCATCCTGCCTTTCCTAATGTCTGGGCAATAGTTCCACAGTCCTTGCTCTGCCCCCTGTATTGGGGGCGGACCGCCTATGCCCACATTCTCCACCAATCTGTAGAGATGCCATGGCTCACCAGTGCAGCTCCTCCTGCTGGTCGTCCGGGGAATTAGCTCGCCAGCCTCCACAGCACCCTCTGCATGCTGGTGTCTCACCTTGTCGCTGGCCCTTGTGTCCCTCCTGGATTCCGATGCCGCTTCTCTCAGGGTTCTGCTCCCTGCAGTACCCCGCAGTCTCGCTGGGTCTCCCCTCCCTGGGGAATGCCCAACCCCTTATCCCCACCCCATCTCAGTCTTGAGCTGCTGCCAGTCCCCACCTAGCCCCCGCTCACTGGGGCAGACTGCAGTAT
>NW_020715517.1:0-1415 GCF_002925995.2 Terrapene triunguis
TCTCTTTCACAGTCACTTCCCAACACATACATGTGTTGTTGTTGTTCTTACTTCATACTTCCTGCAGTGCACATCTACGCTCTGTACTTTTAGTCTTTCCAAGTGCTGTTATTTTAGGTTTTTGTCTGGCCTGTGCATTTCAAACATTTATTTCGCTCTTACTTTTCAATTTAATTCTTTGAAGAGTGAGTGAGTTCTAAAATACGTAACCTGTCCTGGCTGGAGTAATTTGCCCAATGGTAACTCTTTAAATCTATATTATATTTAGGTTTTTTGTTTCTACTGGTGACACACATCTGCAAATTACCTCAATATTGATGTACATAACAAAATTCGTTGTGCACATGGATGGAAAAAATAAAAGAAAACATTGATTTTGTAGCCTTTTATTTTATTTAAAGTACATTTTCTAATGTGTTGTTACACCACTGTTTCTTTGGCTCTGGTGGCTACAGTTTCAAGTTACAATTAAGGTTAAAATTAACCAAGAATATATAGAAAGTCTATACAGACCTATGCACCAGTTACAAATATAGTTATATTCCCATCCTTAACAATAGTATGAGGGTCTGATGGGTCTCTCATAGTTTGATCATCAGTAGATGGGTGGTTCCTGCTGGAGTCTTCCATAGGGAGCTCAATTTTCCCACTCTGTGCATCCCCTTTTTATAATGTGATTCTGTCTATACCTACATTCTGCACGTGTCCATAAAAGTGGACATTTTCTCTTATTGGTCTGTGTCTCCTGGAAACTTAAGGGATCTTAATTCTCTACAGGTTGGGTAAATTCCCTTTATTCCCATTACCATTCTCACAACCTGTATCCTGTGATTAAGACACATGTCTGAGACAGGAGTAATATTACAGCATTTTTATGACATAATATTAATCTTCTGAGTAATTTTGCACAATATTATTACTTAGTTCTTCTTTTTCCATTATTTTAGGGCATTGGGTTATTTTCCAGTCACTTATGCCATCATTTCTTATCTCCAATGCCTACAATAGCTAAGCTAAAGTCTTGCAGGCCTCAACCTACAGGTTGTTGCGTTCCAGCTTGTCTTACTCATGTCTAGTACTTGGTTCCTCTAAATACGGATCAGTCTTGCACTTCTATAATTCCACCATTTAACCTTAATTAATATACAGAGAAAATATATTATATAACTTATTGATTAATAATAACATCACACAAAAAATGAATGAACTAAAATCATTGGCTACAATTTAGACCCAATCATTTTATATGTATAGTTGGGATGATGTTTTCTGGTATGTATACTTTATCCATGTAGCGAGGCAAAGACTCATCTGTGCGGCGCCTCCTGCTGGTCACCCAGGGAATTAGCTCTCCAGCCCCCGGAGCGCCCTCTACAGGCCGGTGTCTCGCCTTGCTGCTGGCCCCATGTCCCTCA
>NW_020715518.1:0-1418 GCF_002925995.2 Terrapene triunguis
TCTCTTTCACAGTCACTTCCCAACACATACATGTGTTGTTGTTGTTCTTACTTCATACTTCCTGCAGTGCACATCTACGCTCTGTACTTTTAGTCTTTCCAAGTGCTGTTATTTTAGGTTTTTGTCTGGCCTGTGCATTTCAAACATTTATTTCGCTCTTACTTTTCAATTTAATTCTTTGAAGAGTGAGTGAGTTCTAAAATACGTAACCTGTCCTGGCTGGAGTAATTTGCCCAATGGTAACTCTTTAAATCTATATTATATTTAGGTTTTTTGTTTCTACTGGTGACACACATCTGCAAATTACCTCAATATTGATGTACATAACAAAATTCGTTGTGCACATGGATGGAAAAAATAAAAGAAAACATTGATTTTGTAGCCTTTTATTTTATTTAAAGTACATTTTCTAATGTGTTGTTACACCACTGTTTCTTTGGCTCTGGTGGCTACAGTTTCAAGTTACAATTAAGGTTAAAATTAACCAAGAATATATAGAAAGTCTATACAGACCTATGCACCAGTTACAAATATAGTTATATTCCCATCCTTAACAATAGTATGAGGGTCTGATGGGTCTCTCATAGTTTGATCATCAGTAGATGGGTGGTTCCTGCTGGAGTCTTCCATAGGGAGCTCAATTTTCCCACTCTGTGCATCCCCTTTTTATAATGTGATTCTGTCTATACCTACATTCTGCACGTGTCCATAAAAGTGGACATTTTCTCTTATTGGTCTGTGTCTCCTGGAAACTTAAGGGATCTTAATTCTCTACAGGTTGGGTAAATTCCCTTTATTCCCATTACCATTCTCACAACCTGTATCCTGTGATTAAGACACATGTCTGAGACAGGAGTAATATTACAGCATTTTTATGACATAATATTAATCTTCTGAGTAATTTTGCACAATATTATTACTTAGTTCTTCTTTTTCCATTATTTTAGGGCATTGGGTTATTTTCCAGTCACTTATGCCATCATTTCTTATCTCCAATGCCTACAATAGCTAAGCTAAAGTCTTGCAGGCCTCAACCTACAGGTTGTTGCGTTCCAGCTTGTCTTACTCATGTCTAGTACTTGGTTCCTCTAAATACGGATCAGTCTTGCACTTCTATAATTCCACTATTTAACCTTAATTAATATACAGAGAAAATATATGATATAACTTATTGATTAATAATAACATCACACAAAAAATGAATAATGAACTAAAATCATTGGCTACAATTTAGACCCCATCATTTTATATGTATAGTTGGGATGATGTTTTCTAGTATGTATACTTTATCCATGTAGCAAGGTGAAGACTCACCTGTGCGGCGCCTCCTGCTGGTTGCCCAGGGAATTAGCTTGCCAGCCACCGGAGCACCCTCTACAGGCCGGTGTCTCGCCTTGCTGCTGGCCCCATGTCCCTCA
>NW_020715519.1:0-3283 GCF_002925995.2 Terrapene triunguis
CTGTGCCCAGTGTGGGAGGGGATTCACCCGCAACGGCAACCTCCTGGCACATCAGCGGCGGCAGCACACAGTGGGAGAGACCACCTGATGGCACAGAACATGTGCAGGGAGAGGGGGCCCACCTGAAGGCACAGTCCATGCGTGGGAGAGAGCGTCCACCTGCCAGCACAGAACATGCATGGGGGAGAGAAAGAGAGAGTGACCGCCTGATGGCACAGAACATGGCATGGAAGAAAATTATCTCGAATGCTTATGACTCAATGTCCTAAGAGATAAAGAACAAGACGGGATATTAGTTGGTGTCTGCTACAGACCACCAAATCACACTAGGGAACAGGGAAACCAGCTCCTTATACGCGTAGATAAAAAAGCTGCGTGATCCTGGGGGATTTCAATTTGAGTGACGTATGCTGAAGGTCTCATGCTGCCAGTATTAAAATATCCTTGGAATTTCTAAACGTTATAGATAATGTCCTAATTCAAAAAGTGTTGCATCCAACATGGGGGAATGTATATTAGACCTCATCTTGATTGATAAAGAGGAAATAATCACAGAACTAAAAATTAATAGTAAGTTAGGTACAAGTGATCATTGCTTGATCAGATTTATACTGTGCAAACAGAATAAAGCCAGACCAGTGATATATATACTTGGTTCTTTAAAAGAGCCAATTTCATAAAGCTGAGAACAATTATGAACCAAATCAATTGGGAGGAAGAATTGAATCAGAAAAATATGATTGATAATTGGAAATTGTTTAAGAACACTTTATTAGATGCCTAAAAAGCCAAAGTCCCACAATTGAGGAAGAAGGCCACTGATCTGGTTCAGAGGGGAAGTGAAGGCAACTGTAGAAAATAGGGAAAAAAAAGTACAGTGGAGTCGCCTCATAGGTGCATTTAACTTACGCGATTTTAACTATACGCGCTCTGCAAAACAAAAAAAGAGAAAAATAACAATTGAAATATTGTGCCTGTAGTGCGGGCGATTCCGCCCGCCATTCCACTCAATGAGCGTTTGACTATACGCGATTTTCGCTTTACGTGCTGACTTCAGAACCTAACCCCCACGTAAGATGCGACTCCCCTGTATATAACAAATGGAAGAAAGGGGAAGTTGGTGAATATAAATCAGAAGCTACCGGTAGGAATTGTAGAAAATTGATTAGAGAAGCAAAAGGATGCAAGGAAAAACCTATGGCCAGCAGAGTTAAGGACTATAAGAAGGAGTTTTTAAAGTATATTAGGAACGAAAAGCATCCTGACAATGGTCTTGGTCCATAACTAGATGGAAATGGTAGAATTGTCAATAATAATGCAGAAATGTTCAACAAATATTTCTGTTCTGTATTTGGGAAAAAAAGAAATGATGTTGTCATATCACATGATAACATTCCATTCCACTAGTATCTCAGAAAGATGTTAAACTGTAACTACCAAGGTCAGACATTTTAAAATATATAACTTGCATCCAGAAGTTTTTAAAGAGCTGGCTGAGGAGCTCGCTGGACCATTAATGGTGATTTTCAGTAGGTCTTGGAACACTGGGAAAGTTCCAGAAGACTGGAACAAAGCTAATGTTGTGCCAATATTTAAAAAGGATAAATGAGATGACTGGATAATACATATGGGACTGTCAGTCTGACACTGATCCTAGGCAAGATAATAGAGCACCTGATACAGGACTCAATTAATAAAGAATTAAAAGAGTGTAATATAATTAGTGCCAATCAACATGGGTTTATGGAAAATAAGTCCTGTCAAACTAACTTGATATCATTTTTTTGATGAGATTACAAGTTTGATTGACAAAGGTAGTAGTGTTGACGTAATATACTTGGACATCTGTAAGGCATTTGACTTGGTACCACATGACAGTTTGATTAAAAAACTAGAAAGATATAAAACTAACATGGCACATATTAAATGAATTAAAAGCTGACTCACTGATAGGTGTTAAAAGGTAATAGTAAGTGAAGAAAAGACAAAGCCCTGGCTGGGATGATTTAGTTGGGAATTGGTCCTGCTTTGAGCAGGGGGTTGGACTAGATGACCTCTTGAGGTCCCTTCCAACCCTGATATTCTATGATTCTATGATTCTAAGAATCATCACTGAATGGGTGTATTATTAGGGGGGGTCTTGCAGGGATCAGTTTTTGGCCCTACCCTATTGAACATTTTTAGTAATGACCTGAAAGAAAACATAAAATCCTATGCTTCGGCAGTTCGGGCGGGAGTCCGAGTGGCTTTTTTGTTGTTGTTTTTGCTTTGGCAAAAATGGTAGAGCTGGTGCGACAGGGGGTGCGTGCTCAACATTTTTTTACTGATAGGGCTGCGCGATCAAAAAAGTTCGGAGACCACTGCTCTACAACATGGCATCCTCCAGAAGAATGAGGTTTTTTGAATGACAGTTGACTAGGGTCAAAATTTTTCACAGAAAATGTTGCTGGAAAATGGCCTTTTTTCCGAAAACAAAATCTTTCGCACAGTAAAAATTTGATATTTTGCATGTCATTTTTTTTACCAAACATTGTGACATTTCTTAATTGAATGTTTTATCAAAAATATAATGCTATAGATGACATATTGAAATATTAGAAACTTGTTTACTGTAAATGAAAAATGTTTATAACTATGTTTACAATGTTTTGATTAATTTTATGAAAAATGAAAAACATCTCTTGAAACTTTGGAATGAAAACAACTTCAAAATTTCTTCTGAACGGAACTATTTTTTTTTTAATTTATATTTTGACCAGCTCCACAAACTTGCTCTAATTTTAAAACAAGCTGGCAGTTTTAGCTGATTGTGTGGATATAAGAGACTTGACTTCTACAGGGTCTTTGGGTGCAGCACCGTGTTCTGATTAAAAACCGAGCTCAATGCAAAATCAACGTAGAAGGGGTTAAATGGAATAAAAACCGGGTCACTAGGCTAACATACAGAACCCAAACTCTAATGTGCACAACTCCACCCATAATCTATATAGCCCTAACCACAAACCTAACCTGCAGAACCTGAACCCATCCGTTATCTGCTCAGATCCAACTCCAAACCTATTCTGCACAATGCTAAACCCAGCTCCCTTATCTGCATCACCCAACCCCAAACCTAACCCGCCTGTCCCCAACTCCACCTCTAATCCGCACGACCCTAACCCTGACCTGCACCATCCTGACCCTCTCGAGTCCGGGAGAAAGGGGTTAAAAACCGAGGAGCCAAATCCTCCACTTCCCAGCGCAGGCAGGGCGGGGAGGGACCGGAATAACAGAGGGACCTTCC
>NW_020715520.1:0-3485 GCF_002925995.2 Terrapene triunguis
TCTTCCTGTATTGGACTGGACTTGATGAACTCTCAAGGTCCCTTCCAGTTCTATGATTGGAACAGCTATACAGCTATTAGCATCTTTATACTGATATCACTGCATCCACACTCGGGGGGAGGAAGTGGTACCACGTTAGCTATACCAGCGGTGTTAAAGCCGGACAACTTTCTAATGTAGACGAGGTCTTCAATTCATAGATTCCAAGGCCAGACGGGACCATTGTGGTCATCTCGTCAGACCTCCTGTATAGCACAGGCCAGAGACCTGCCCCAAATCATTCCTAGAGCAGAGCTTGTAGAACAAACATCCCGTCTTGATTTAAAACTGGTCAGTGATAGAGAATCTACCGCAACCCTGGGTGAGTTGTTCCAGTGGTTAATTATTCTCCCTGTTAAAAACGTTCACTTTATCTCCAGTCTGAATTTGTCCCGTTGGATCATGTTATACCTTCCTCTGCTAAATTGAAGAGCCCTTTGTTTGTTCCCCTGTAGGTACAAATCTAGATTGGGATCAAGTAGGGTGACCAGATGTCCTGATTTTTTAGGGACAGTCCCAATATTTGGGGCTTTTTCTTATATAGGCTCCTATTACCCCCCCACCCCCGTCCCTAGGGTGACCAGACATCCTGATATTTCGGGGTTTGTCAATTTGTCCCGATATCTGCCGGCAGTGCCGGGTTTTTTTGTTGTTGTTGTTCCGCCGGTGGGCACCCCCCCCCCCCTCTGCCCCCATGTGTCCCGATATTTTCTTTATCTCATCTGGTCACCCTACCCATCCTGATTTTCCACACTTGCTATCTGGTCACCCTAGGATCAAGTCACCCCTCCATTTTCTCTTTGTTAAATGAAATAGATCAAGCTCCTTGAGTCTATCACTGTAACGCCTGTTTTCTAAGACTTTGCTCCCTGGGGCTCTGTCTCTGGTGTCACGAAGAAGGGAAGGGGTCTGGCTAGATCTGACTGTGCCCTGTGTCTGGAAAGGATCCAGTGGCTGCAGCCACTGGAGGGCCCTGGTTATGGCCAAGGGACAGAAGTCTGCTCTCTCTGCTCAGCTTACCAGGGCTGACTGAGCTTCCGGAACAGAGGCTGCTGCTGCTGCATCCGGACTGGAGCTGGGCTGATGATTGGCTGCTGTTCCCTAGTGGGATCTGATGCCCAGCTTCCCAGCTGCGGTAGGGACCGTCTCTGGCTGGACCCTGCCCCCAGGGCTCTGCCAACATTAGCTCCTGAGACCGGGTGATAGAGAGAGCAGGGGATGGGGCTCTGTGCAGAGTGCCTGACTCTGTGAGACCCCAGAGCGGCTGCCCGAGGGAGGCAGAGCTCATGGCCCTGGGGAGGGGCAGGGAGAGAGAGACTGAAAGGGGTGAAACAAGTAGAGAGAGGGAATCTGCTACCACCATCTCCCCTGGCATTTCACCACCCCTGACACACATGCACACACTGACACTCCGCACAGACACGCTCACACAATGACACATACACACACTCGCGCTGACATGCAGACACGTTCTGACCCACTCACTGCTGTAACATCGACACGGGCCAAAACGCTGATGGACCTTAGCACACTCACATGCACTGTGACACACACATGCTCATGCACACATACGTACGCTCACACATTCATGCAGACGCACGAGTCATACACGTGCACTGTCTGACATACAAACTTATACAGACACCCTCAGGCACTCCCCCACCCACACTCAGACAGGCAGAGATGATAGTTTCCCGCCATTCCCAGGGCTCCCTCCATTAGCTCCGTCCGTTGGACAGACTGTTGGGGTCTGCAGAACAGCACATATTTCATAGATTTCAAGGCCAACAGGACCCATTGTGCCCATGCTGTCAGGCCTCCTGCCTAACTCAAGCCAGAGAATCTCGCCCAGTAACTCCTGGCTGAGCTGTACCTCCCACAGGGCGCGTACCCAACCCCAGCCTGCCTCTAGCTCCCCATGTTTGATTCCATGTCCCTGGCACATTCCCTGAAACACCTAACAAGCCCTGAACTCACCTTGATTCTTTCCCTCACGCTGAGCAGGATTCCCAACAGCAAATCTGACGTGGTTCCCCAGACAGAGGGAAGGGAAGAGCTACGTGTCCTGGATTTCTAGGGTCTGGGCACGGGGTGGATTCTCCATCACTGGAAGTTTGTTAATACGGAGATGCGGCATCTCTTTCTCAAAGTCAGGAGTCACTGGGCCAGAGGCAGGAATGGCTGGGGGAGATAGGAGGCCAGGCTGGAAGGGTACAATGAGCTTTCAGGCCTAGATATCTATTTCCCTAGAGACAGCAGCACAGAGCAGAGGTACAAAAAATGAAACCAGCTCAAAGTATTTGTGAGTGCCGTGAAACAGCTGGGATCCCACAGAGCTGCCGTGAACTTCCCCAGCTCTGCCCCCCTTTCAGCCAGGCTGGGACTGTACCCAGCAACTGTGGCAGGCATCAGTGGAAGTCTGGGAGCTGCTCCCCCGCTCAGCTGCCTTTCCCCTGGGTGTTTGGAGGGGGCGTGGTCGTCCTCTCTCCCCCGCCCCTGGCCACTTGAGGGGTTTCCAGCAGGAGATTATTTGATCGATCCAACAATGATTCATTTCACCGCCTTGGCCATTCCCCATTCCGAGGATCTCCTTTGTGTCCCCCACCATTGCCCAGCGGAGGGACTGACTCACATCCAGATTCTTTCTCGTCACAGCAGGAGCTGAGATTTAAGAGCGAGGACGAGGAGGAATCGGCAGCAGGTAGGTGATGAGACAATGGATCCGGATGGGACCGCCTCAGGAATCTCTGAAGCTGATGAACACCAGAGTCCTGGGCAGGGAGAAGCTCGCGAGGATCGCAGTGGGTTGGAAGAGCAGGCAGATGGCGATCCTGATGCTGTCAGGGGAAGTTTAAATGTCCAGGATGGCACCCAGCAAGGGGAGGATCCAGCCACATGGGCTGAGCCAGGGAGAGGCCCCAGTGGGAGCTCAGAACATAGGGCCCAGGAAAGAACCCAGCTGCGGCAGAAACCCCATTGCTGCCCTGACTGCGGGAAGGCGTTCAGCTGGAGCTCCCACCTCCTTCAGCACCAGCGGGTCCACACAGGGCAGAGGCCCTACAAATGTTCTGACTGCGGGAAGGGCTTCACCCAGAGTTCAGACCTCATTACCCACCAGAGAATTCACACAGGCGAAAAACCCCACCGCTGCCACCAGTGTGGAAAGGGCTTCAGTGTCAGCTCAGGGCTGGCCCGGCACAGGCGAGTCCACACTGGGGAGCGCCCCTACAAGTGCCCTGAGTGTGGGAAGCGCTTTGGTCGCAATTCCAACCTGCTGACCCACCAGCGCACGCACACAGGGGAGCGCCCCTACCAGTGTGGGGAATGCGGGCAGTGCTTCAGCCACAGCTCCACCCTTGCCAAGCACCGGCGGCTGCACACAGGGGAACGCCCCTACACCTGTGCCGACTGCGGGCAGTGCTTCAGCCTGGGCTCCACCCTGGCCA
>NW_020715521.1:0-2569 GCF_002925995.2 Terrapene triunguis
ATATGTAGCTCTTGTAGAGCACATTTCATCAGTAGATCTCAAAGCACGTTACAACGGAAGGAAGTATAATTATCCCCATTTTACAGATAGGGAAACTGAGGCACAGGGCAGGGAAGTGACTTGCCCAAGGCCACCCAGCAGGCCAATGGCAGAGTTTGGGATAGAACCCAGTCCAGTGATTTACCTCCATGACTCCAACACCTGGGGCTTTAATAAAAACACCAGCTATCGTGAGACTTAAGATCAAATTGCGATAGCTGGCAACTTCTCCAAAGTGAAAGATGAATGAAGCAAGTTTCATCCATTTGAAGAGTGGATACATTTTAACACCTTATCTGTTCCTCTGATATGGATGAGCGACTAAGAAAGAGCCCTGAATAAACCAACCAATTAGCAATTCTCCTTCCGAAGTATAACATACAAAACAGATCCAAATCCAGTCTGCAGGCGTCACTTAGTTCTGATGCCTCTTTTCTGGCATTGTGGCCATCCAACACAGCTTCCTGCGTAACCCAGGCCAGAGATTCTCATCCACTAATTTCTGCATCAGTCCAATAGTTTCTATTTGACCTATAGCATGTTTTAAAAAGACATTCAGTCTTGCTGACAGACTCCATGTTTATTCAGAGAATCACCCTGTTCACAGCAGATGTTTGAATGGTTCCTTCCCCTCCTATTAACATCTTGAACCTTACTAGTCTGAATTTGTCTCGCATCTGCTCCCAGCCATTGGCTCGCTTTCTGCTTTTGTCTGCTGGATCTTAACAGAGCGGTCTATGTTGACTATGATCAAATGAGCTCTTAGTCTTCTCTTGGATAAACTAAATTGTGACTCTTGCAATATTTGGCATTTTTCTTAAAGCTCCCAGAGTTCTGTGATTCTGCTGGACAAATTTCTCAGCTTTCATTAAAGAAGAAAGCAAGTTGTTACCCTTCAGGGTTGCAAAGAAAAGCTTGAAAACCTGCACCCTAAAGACGCCATCACAGAAGGCAAATAAACACAATCCCACAGTTATTTTTTTTAAAGTCTCATGATTGTAAGTCAATCTCGTGATTTTCTGCTGGCATGATTTGTTCAGCAAAACAGTCTGAACTTCCTGGAGAGCTGGACAAATGACAATGTTAGATAGACCGGGGTCCTGGGCTCCCAAACTTTCTGATTCATTTCCTGGTTTAACAAATACAAAGGAAGTTCTTTGGCATAAGAAAACGAATTAAAAAAAAGGCACAGTAGTGTCCAAGTCCGTTTTATAAGCAGAAGGGGGCTTATTTCCCCCTTTAATTTTTGGAAAGTTGTGGGTTGTGGTTTTCTGGCCTTGTTTTATCTGAAGATCGCTTATTTGGGCTTTTTTATTCCATTCTTGCTTCTGCCTTCAGAACTGAGTGCCTGGCCAGCCGCTGACGCTCTCTGGCCACCCAGCGAAGGCAGCGCTGTCACCAGCAGCAGCGCAAAAGTAAGGTTGGCAACAATCCACCATGCCATGCCACCCTGACTTCCACATTGCTGCTGAAGGCAGCATGCCCGGCCAGTAGCCGGCGCTCTCCTGCCACCCACCCAGAGCTAAATTTGTGCCGGGGCTGTGCCCAAGCACCTGTTTCATTACACATTAAACATATGAAATCAATGAGTTGTAGGCACCCAGATGATTTAGAAAATAGATGCCTAAATACCTTTAAAAATCTGGCCTTCTGTGTCTCAGTTCCCCATCTGAGCAATGGGTTAATGGCCCTGCTCTGCCTCACAAGGGTGTTGTGAGGATAAAGACTTTAAAGATTAGTAGGATATGATGATGATGGGCAGTGGCGGACTCTGGCCTCGCCCCCTACTGCTCCTTTCTCTCTCCCCCAGCCCTGCTCCTCTGCTCTGCACCTCCTCTTCCCCCTGAGGCCCCGGCCCCAGCCAGGCTGGAAGATGGCGGGAACCTGTGTAGAGAGTGAATGAGTGTATTTCCCCTCCCTCGCCCCCTGCATGGAGCCAGCCTGAGCCCCCTCTCTCTTCCCATGTGTAGCCAGCCAGAGGCACTTGCCCAAACCCCCTCCTGCCCTATGCAGGGCTGGCCTGAGCCCTGCCTCTTGCCACCCTTGAGCCCCACTGCTCCCCCGCACCCCCACCCCAAGCCCCATTTTGGCAAAAGTGCATCATTTGTGCTGTATGGCTCTTGCCACCTGGTGATCAGTTGACAAGAGCAAATGGGACAAATCCAGTTGTGCCAAAAAAGTTGGGACATCCAGGGCCAAAACGGTAGGTATGGTTACTCGAGCAGGGGTCCCCAAACGTTTTCGGTTGTGCCCCCCTTTACCTGGCCCCCGCCCCCCGGGAGCTGGGGGTTGCAGGGGCCAGGGGCTGGGGTCAGGGGCCAGGAGTGGGGCCGTGGCTGGGAGTGAGGCTGGAGGTGAGGCTGGGGCTGGGGGCACGGCTGGAGTGGGGCCAGAGAAGACCTGGGGGCAGAGCAAGGATGAGTGGAATTCCTTCCTTCCTCCCTCCACAGCGCAGGCAGGGCGGGGCGGGACCGGAATAACACAGGGACCTTCCTGTGCCAGCCCCCAGGCACCTGGGGCCCCGCTCCTG
>NW_020715522.1:0-3097 GCF_002925995.2 Terrapene triunguis
ATATGTAGCTCTTGTAGAGCACATTTCATCAGTAGATCTCAAAGCACTTTACAACGGAAGGAAGTATAATTATCCCCATTTTACAGATAGGGAAACTGAGGCACGGGGCAGGGAAGTGACTTGCCCAAGGTCACCCAGCAGGCCAATGGCAGAGTTTGGGATAGAACCCAGTCCAGTGATTTACCTCCATGACTCCAACACCTGGGGCTTTAATAAAAACACCAGCTATTGTGAGACTTAAGATCAAATTGCAATAGCTGGCAACTTCTCCAAAGTGAAAGATGAATGAAGCAAGTTTCATCCATTTGAAGAGTGGATAAATTTTAACACCTTATCTGTTCCTCTGATATGGATGAGTGACTAAGAAAGAGCCCTGAATAAACCAACCAATTAGCAATTCTCCTTCCGAAGTATAACATACAAAACAGATCCAAATCCAGTCTGCAGGCGTCACTTAGTTCTGATGCCTCTTTTCTGGCATTGTGGCCATCCAACACAGCTTCCTGCGTAACCCAGGCCAGAGATTCTCATCCACTAATTTCTGCATCCAGTCCAATAGTTTCTATTTGACCTATAGCATGTTTTAAAAAGACATTGTCTTGCTGACAGACTCCATGTTTATTCAGAGAATCACCCTGTTCACAGCAAATGTTTCAATGGTTCCTTCCCCTCCTATTAACATCTTGAACCTTACTAGTCTGAATTTGTCTCGCATCCGCTCCCAGCCATTGGCTCGCTTTCTGCTTTTGTCTGCTGGATCTTAACAGAGCGGTCTATGTCGACTATGATCAAATGAGCTCTTAGTCTTCTCTTGGATAAACTAAATTGTGACTCTTGCAATATTTGGCATTTTTCTTAAAGCTCCCAGAGTTCTGTGATTCTGCTGGACAAATTTCTCAGCTTTCATTAAAGAAGAAAGCAAGTTTTTACCCTTCAGGGTTGCAAAGAAAAGCTTGAAAACCTGCACCCTAAAGACGCCATCACAGAAGGCAAATAAACACAATCCCAGAGTTATTTTTTTTTTAAGTCTCATGATTGTAAGTCAATCTCGTGATTTTCTGCTGGCATGATTTGTTCAGCAAAACAGTCTGAACTTCCTGGAGAGCTGGACAAATGACAATGTTAGATAGACCGGGGTCCTGGGCTCCCAAACTTTCTGATTCATTTCCTGGTTTAACAAATACAAAGGAAGTTCTTTGGCATAAGAAAACGAATTAAAAAAAAGGCACAGTAGTGTCCAAGTCCGTTTTATAAGCAGAAGGGGGCTTATTTCCCCCTTTAATTTTTGGAAAGTTGTGGGTTGTGGTTTTCTGGTCTTGTTTTATCTGAAGATCGCTTATTTGGGCTTTTTTATTCCATTCTTGCTTCTGCCTTCAGAACTGAGTGCCTGGCCAGCTGCTGACGCTCTCTGGCCGCCCAGCGAAGGCAGCGCTGTCACCAGCAGCAGCGCAAAAGTAAGGTTGGCAACAATCCACCATGCCATGCCACCCTGACTTCCACATTGCTGCTGACGGCAGCATGCCCGGCCAGTAGCCGGCGCTCTCCTGCCACCCACCCAGAGCTAAATTTGTGCCGGGGCTGTGTCCAAGCACCTGTTTCATTACACATTAAACATATGAAATCAATGAGTTGTAGGCACCCAGATGATTTAGAAAATAGATGCCTAAATACCTTTAAAAATCTGGCCTTCTGTGTCTCAGTTCCCCATCTGAGCAATGGGTTAATGGCCCTGCTCTGCCTCACAAGGGTGTTGTGAAGATAAAGACTTTAAAGATTAGTAGGATATGATGATGATGGGCAGTGGCGGACTCTGGCCCCGCCCCCTGCTGCTCCTTTCTCTCTCCCCCAGCCAGGGCCGGCTCTGGCTTTTTTGCCGCCCCAGGCAAAAAAGCCTCCCGCCGCCCGCCCCCCTCTGCCCCCCGGCGGGGAGCGCAGCAGGGGAGGGCACCGAGCCCGGCTGCGGCCCCACTCTCCCCGACCGGCCGGAGCGCCGGGAGGAGGGTGGCGAGCCCAGCCGGGGCCCCGCTCTCCCCGACCGGCCGGAGCGCCGGGAGAAGGGCGGAGAGCCCGGCCCGGGCCCCGCTCTCCCCGACCGGCTGGAGCGGCGGGGGAGGGCGGCGAGCCCAGCTGGGGCCCCGCTCTCCCCGACCGGCCGGAGTGCCAGGGGAGGGCAGCCCCGCTCTTCCCTGCCGGCCGGAGCGCCGGGGGGAGGGCAGCGAACCCGGCCGCGGCCCCGCTCTCCCCAGCCAGCCGGAGCGCCGGGGGAGGGCGGCCCCGCTCTTCCCTGCCGGCTGGAGTGCCAGGGGGAGGGCGGCGAGCCCGCCGCGGCCCCGCTCTCCCCAGGTGAGCGCTGCCCCCCTCCAGGTGCTGCCCCAAGCACATGCTTGGAGGGCTGGTGCCTGGAGCCGGCCCTGCCCCCAGCCCTGCTCCTCTGCCCTGCACCTCCTCTTCCCCCTGAGGCCCCAGCCAGGCTGGAAGATGGCGGGAACCTATGTAGAGAGTGAATGAGTGTATTTCCCCTCCCTCGCCCCCTGCATGGAGCCAGCCTGAGCCCCCTCTCTCTTCCCATGTGTAGCCAGCCTGAGGCACTTGCCCAAACCCCCTCCTGCCCTATGCAGGGCTGGCCTGAGCCCTGCCTCTTGCCACCCCCAAGCCCCACTGCTCCCCCGCACCCCCACCCCAAGCCCCATTTTGGCAAAAGTGCATCATTTGTGCTGTATGGCTCTTGCCACCTGGTGATCAGTTGACAAGAGCCAATGGGACAAATCCAGTTTTGCCAAAAAAGTTGGGACATCCAGGGCCAAAACAGTAGGTATGGTTACTCGAGCAGGGGTCAACAAAGGTTTTCGGTTGTGCCCCCCTTTACCTGGCCCCCGCCCCCCGGGGAGCTGGGGGTTGCAGGGGCCAGGGGCTGGGGTCAGGGGCCAGGCGTGGGGCCGTGGCTGGGAGTGAGGCTGGAGGTGAGGCTGGGGCTGGGGGCACGGCTGGAGTGGGGCCAGAGAAGACCTGGGGGCAGAGCAAGGATGAGTGGAATTCCTTCCTCCCCTTCACAGCGCAGGCAGGGCGGGGAGGGACCGGAATAACAGAGGGACCTTCC
>NW_020715523.1:0-3661 GCF_002925995.2 Terrapene triunguis
TCATGAAAACTATTTATCGTCCAAAGGTTATCTTGATCTGAAGTGATATAACTGCAGTGTAGAAGGTTCGTGCCGGGGCTCGACCCTCCTGGGCAGGAGGGGAGCCACACCGACTCACTACTGGTGGAACAAACAACCAGTTAGTTCAGGGCTCAGGCCCTCTGGTGCAGGGGCTGAGCAACCTTATAGAGTTAGGGAGCTCGGGCCCTTTGGTGCAGGGGCTGAGCAACAATACACAGTTAGGGGGCTCAGGCCCTTTGGTGCAGGGGCTGAGCACCAGTATACTGTAAACCTGAGTAGTATAAGGGCCCTACCGTCAATAAAACCCTAACCCTGCCTCTTGACCCCTTAACCCTGCCCCTTGACCCCTCAAACCCCGCCCACCTGTCACAGGAAGTCCCGCCCCAGAGGGTATTACTTCCGGGGTCAAGGCGGCCACATGACTAGAAGCAAGGTGCCTTATGTGACCCCTCTAAGAACTCCTCCCACTGTCCTCTACCAATCAGGAGGGGTTTCAGCTGCTGGGGACCACCCTGAGAGGAGATTTGACCAATCAGGGTGAGTTCTGGGACGGTGTGAGCCATCTGGAAGTGGCTTTAAGAACTCCTCCCACTTCCCTCTAC
Source organism: Terrapene triunguis (assembly GCF_002925995.2). Taxonomy (NCBI): domain Eukaryota; kingdom Metazoa; phylum Chordata; order Testudines; family Emydidae; genus Terrapene; species Terrapene triunguis. Next base: position 624 of record NW_020715523.1, read on the forward strand.
CAATCAGGATGGGGTTTGCCCTGATAGGACCTCCCAGAGAGGAGATTTGACCAATTAGGGTGAGTCCTGGGGCGGGGTGACCTGTTCGGAAGTGGGTCGTGTTACCCCTCTAAGAACTCCTCCCAACACCCTCTGCCAGTCAGAGTGCAGCACCATTACCCCAGAAGTCCCAGCTCCAGGCAGAAGAGGCCATCTCTTACCAAGGACACGTGTTTTAGAAATTGTGGAAAGGCTGCTGAGAGGAAACGTGGACTCCTTTACCACCCCCGTGAGAACTTTGGACTTTGTTTTAGACCCGAGCACCTTTGGACGTGTGTGGAGAAAGCGCTACATCAGTGACAGTTCCAAGGAGGACCCTTTGACTCAACCGTTGATGGATACGTTGGAATCCAACCCCAAAACCCTTGTGAGGCACCCCGATGAGTGTGACGGCCTCTCATTGTTCAACCCCCTAGAGGTGGAAGGTGATCATGGCTTGGAGGAGTCACCGGCAGACAAGGTGAACGGAAAAGACGTTGCTCAGGTAAATGAATGATTAAGAAGCGATGGTCGAGGCAAGGCCGGCTCTAACTTTTTTGCCACCGCAGGCAAAAAAGAAGAGCGCCGCCCCGCCGTACCCCCCCCGTGAGCGACGCACAGCTGAACCCGCCCCCACCAGCGCCGCCAAAACCCCGCCCCCCCAGTGCCACGCCGCCCGAAGCCCCGCCCCCTCCGCCCCCGCCCCCCCTCCGAGCACCGCGCCAAGCCCCCGCCCCCCCTCCGAGTGCTGTGCTGCCCGAAGCCCCACCCCCCGTGCACCGCGCAAGCCCCCGCCCCCTCGGCACTGCGCCACCCGAAGCCCCGCCCCTCCAAGCGCCGCGCCGCCCGAAGCCTCCGCCCCCCTCCGAGCGATGCGCCCCCGCCCCCCTCCGAGCGACACGCCGTGCCAAGACCCTGCTCCCCCTCCGAGTGCCGCGTCAAGTCCCCCGAGCGCCCCGCCGCCGAACCAAAATAAATAAATAAATAAAAATCCTAGCGCCGCCTCGCTCTAAGGTGCCGCCCCAAGGACGTGCTTGGTCGGCTGGTGCCTGGAGCCGGCCCTGGGTCGAGGATGGGGTGTAATGGGGCTAGGAACCAGGGATTGCGTAAATTAACAACAAGCAGTGGGGTGCTTACACTGTTTCTTTACTGAAAATCTCTCAACAGCTCGATGATGCCTTTCTAGAGGCCTTTGAGTACTTACACATCGGTAGCCCTGTGGGAGTAAATATATCGTGCATCAGCTGTTTTTGCTCATGTCTGAGACACAGATCAAAAGAGGAAAATCTGGAAAAGGACAAAATGGAAGAATGAACTGTAGTAAGATGAGGCCTGATCTGAAGTAAGGGTCAAGATGTTGCTAAGCAAAGTTAGGCTGTGAGCCAGAGGCAGGCCCTGCTCACAGAAATTGGCAAGAAGAGGGCTGCTAGAAGAGGAACATGTGCCAAGACGGCACCAGAACAGCTGGGTACGAACACATCCCACACAGATAACAAGGAACAGGCAGACCCAGCCTAATGACAGTATAAAAGGACAATATGATGAATAGACAATATGATGGATAGACAATATGAAAGGACAGTATGATGGATGGATAGATAGTATAATGGATAGATTTGTTCAAAACCACCTGTGCCAGGAGAATGGCAGTAATGCGTAAAGGGGCTGCACCTCAATGCGTCAGGAGTGATGAGTAATCTGTTCTGCATCTGTGTATAAGAATACGTCCTGGAGAGCACATCTTTGTCCGGCCTAGGGGGCAGTGGAAAGCCCCGCCACTGACTGAGCTGTGTCCATTGTCAGGGAGCACATATGTACTAGCAGACCCGTCGATATCTAATCCGGCTAAAGCTAGAGACTGTTTTGTTCAACAATAAACCTGGCAGGGTGCCTTCGAACCTTACTAGAGTCTGTGGTCTTTGGGGGTTCTCTCGGGTTTGCTGTGTCAGCTATCTGTGCAGAGCCCGGGCAGCACACACAGGGAATACGCACGCAGCCGACTTTTATAATCATTGAACAAGAGAAGAGCACCACACCGGTAGCTACTGACAACATGAACCAGCTCAGACTCCGTTATGGTAGGGGTCATGGCGTCCATTTTTACAGGCGGCTGTAAAAAGTTGTGTTAAACCAGGCCATTAATAAAACTTATTTAAATGTGTCAATATGAATGTGTCCCCCTCCATACTTGTGTTAGTAAAAGATGGTACATGACATGTCTCCACAGATGGCTCTGTTAAAGAAAATATATTACACCCCCGGGGAAGTTGGGAGCTTCGGCGGGGTGAACCCTCTTTTTCAAGTGGCCAAAAAGCATAGTAAAACTTTAAATAGAAGACAGGTACCAGCTTGGTTTTCAGACCAGGATGCTTACACTTTACACAAATTGTCTCGAATACGTTTTAAAACAAGACCGTTGTTTCAGATGTGGATGCGCAATGGCTGACAGATTTGGTGGATATGCACCGGTTCTCCAAACACAACAGCGGTTTTAAGTACATCTTAACAGTGATAGACATTCTATCCAAATATGCCTGGGCCTTAGGCCTAAAAGAAAAGACAAGTGGTGAGGTATCCAAGGCCTTTAAAGCTATTTTTAGCAAAGGGCGCGTGCCTCAAAAATTACAAACCGATTGGGGGAAAGAATTTTTAAACAAGCTTTCAAGCAGATTGTTAAAGCGGCACGGCGTTCACCATTTTGTTACTAATAATGAAGTCAAAGCAGGGGTTGTGGAGCGATTTAACAGAACTTTAAAAACTAGGATGTGGAGATATTTTACAGCCCATAACACCTTTCGCTACATCGACATGATACCTGACTTTATAAAGAGTTACAACCAGAGCTTTCACAGAACTATACGTACCAGACCCGCTGATGTTAAACCTTCAAGTTCTCTGAAGGTATGGAAAATGGTTTACGGAGATGGTTTTAAAATAAAACCGGTTGTTGCCCCTTTCAGAAAAGGCGACCATGTGAGAGTATCTAAAACTAAAGGAGCTTTAGAAAAAGGGGCAACCCC
>NW_020715524.1:0-3493 GCF_002925995.2 Terrapene triunguis
TCATGAAAACTATTTATCGTCCAAAGGTTATCTTGATCTGAAGTGATATAACTGCAGTGTAGAAGGTTCGTGCCGGGGCTCGACCCTCCTGGGCAGGAGGGGAGCCACACCGACTCACTACTGGTGGAACAAACAATCAGTTAGTTCAGGGCTCAGGCCCTCTGGTGCAGGGGCTGAGCAACCGTATAGAGTTAGGGAGCTTGGGCCCTTTGGTGCAGGGGCTGAGCAACAATACACAGTTAGGGGGCTCAGGCCCTTTGGTGCAGGGGCTGAGCACCAGTATACTGTAAACCTGAGTAGTATAAGGGCCCTACCGTCAATAAAACCCTAACCCTGCCTCTTGACCCCTTAACCCTGCCCCTTGACCCCTCAAACCCCGCCCACCTGTCACAGGAAGTCCCGCCCCAGAGGGTATTACTTCCGGGGTCAAGGCGGCCACATGACTAGAAGCAAGGTGCCTTATGTGACCCCTCTAAGAACTCCTCCCACCGTCCTCTACCAATCAGGAGGGGTTTCAGCTGCTGGGGACCACCCTGAGAGGAGATTTGACCAATCAGGGTGAGTTCTGGGACGGTGTGAGCCATCTGGAAGTGGCTTTAAGAACTCCTCCCACTTCCCTCTACCAATCAGGATGGGGTTTGCCCTGATAGGACCTCCCAGAGAGGAGATTTGACCAATTAGGGTGAGTCCTGGGGCGGGGTGACCTGTTCGGAAGTGGGTCGTGTTACCCCTCTAAGAACTCCTCCCAACACCCTCTGCCAGTCAGAGTGCAGCACCATTACCCCAGAAGTCCCAGCTCCAGGCAGAAGAGGCCATCTCTTACCAAGGACACGTGTTTTAGAAATTGTGGAAAGGCTGCTGAGAGGAAACGTGGACTCCTTTACCACCCCCGTGAGAACTTTGGACTTTGTTTTAGACCCGAGCACCTTTGGACGTGTGTGGAGAAAGCGCTACATCAGTGACAGTTCCAAGGAGGACCCTTTGACTCAACCGTTGATGGATACGTTGGAATCCAACCCCAAAACCCTTGTGAGGCACCCCGATGAGTGTGACGGCCTCTCATTGTTCAACCCCCTAGAGGTGGAAGGTGATCATGGCTTGGAGGAGTCACCGGCAGACAAGGTGAACGGAAAAGACGTTGCTCAGGTAAATGAATGATTAAGAAGCGATGGTCGAGGCAAGGCCGGCTCTAACTTTTTTGCCACCGCAGGCAAAAAAGAAGAGCGCCGCCCCGCCGTACCCCCCCCGTGAGCGACGCACAGCTGAACCCGCCCCCACCAGCGCCGCCAAAACCCCGCCCCCCCAGTGCCACGCCGCCCGAAGCCCCGCCCCCGCCCCCTCCTCCCCCCCCCCGCCCCCCTCCGAGCGACACGCCGTGCCAAGACCCTGCTCCCCCTCCGAGTGCCGCGTCAAGTCCCCCGAGCGCCCCGCCGCCGAACCAAAATAAATAAATAAATAAAAATCCTAGCGCCGCCTCGCTCTAAGGTGCCGCCCCAAGGACGTGCTTGGTCGGCTGGTGCCTGGAGCCGGCCCTGGGTCGAGGATGGGGTGTAATGGGGCTAGGAACCAGGGATTGCGTAAATTAACAACAAGCAGTGGGGTGCTTACACTGTTTCTTTACTGAAAATCTCTCAACAGCTCGATGATGCCTTTCTAGAGGCCTTTGAGTACTTACACATCGGTAGCCCTGTGGGAGTAAATATATCGTGCATCAGCTGTTTTTGCTCATGTCTGAAACACAGATCAAAAGAGGAAAATCTGGAAAAGGACAAAATGGAAGAATGAACTGTAGTAAGATGAGGCCTGATCTGAAGTAAGGGTCAAGATGTTGCTAAGCAAAGTTAGGCTGTGAGCCAGAGGCAGGCCCTGCTCACAGAAATTGGCAAGAAGAGGGCTGCTAGAAGAGGAACATGTGCCAAGACGGCACCAGAACAGCTGGGTACGAACACATCCCACACAGATAACAAGGAACAGGCAGACCCAGCCTAATGACAGTATAAAAGGACAATATGATGAATAGACAATATGATGGATAGACAATATGAAAGGACAGTATGATGGATGGATAGATAGTATAATGGATAGATTTGTTCAAAACCACCTGTGCCAGGAGAATGGCAGTAATGCGTAAAGGGGCTGCACCTCAATGCGTCAGGAGTGATGAGTAATCTGTTCTGCATCTGTGTATAAGAATACGTCCCGGAGAGCACATCTTTGTCCGGCCTAGGGGGCAGTGGAAAGCCCCGCCACTGACTGAGCTGTGTCCATTGGCAGGGAGCACATATGTACTAGCAGACCCGTCGATATCTAATCCGGCTAAAGCTAGAGACTGTGTTTTGTTCAACAATAAACCTGGCCGGGTGCCTTCGAACCTTACTAGAGTCTGTGGTCTTTGGGGGTTCTCTCGGGTTTGCTGTGTCAGCTATCTGTGCAGAGCCCGGGCAGCACACACAGGGAATACGCACGCAGCCGACTTTTATAATCATTGAACAAGAGAAGAGCACCACACCGGTAGCTACTGACAACATGAACCAGCTCAGACTCCGTTATGGTAGGGGTCATGGCGTCCATTTTTACAGGCGGCTGTAAAAAGTGGTGTTAAACCAGGCCATTAATAAAACTTATTTAAATGTGTCAATATGAATGTGTCCCCCTCCATACTTGTGTTAGTAAAAGACGGTACATGACATGTCTCCACAGATGGCTCTGTTAAAGAAAATATATTACACCCCCGGGGAAGTTGGGAGCTTCGGCGGGGTGAACCCTCTTTTTCAAGTGGCCAAAAAGCATAGTAAAACTTTAAATAGAAGACAGGTACCAGCTTGGTTTTCAGACCAGGATGCTTACACTTTACACAAATTGTCTCGAATACGTTTTAAAACAAGACCGTTGTTTCAGATGTGGATGCGCAATGGCAGACAGATTTGGTGGATATGCACCGGTTCTCCAAACACAACAGCGGTTTTAAGTACATCTTAACAGTGATAGACATTCTATCCAAATATGCCTGGGCCTTAGGCCTAAAAGAAAAGACAAGTGGTGAGGTATCCAAGGCCTTTAAAGCTATTTTTAGCAAAGGGCGCGTGCCTCAAAAATTACAAACCGATTGGGGGAAAGAATTTTTAAACAAGCTTTCAAGCAGATTGTTAAAGCGGCACGGCGTTCACCATTTTGTTACTAATAATGAAGTCAAAGCAGGGGTTGTGGAGCGATTTAACAGAACTTTAAAAACTAGGATGTGGAGATATTTTACAGCCCATAACACCTTTCGCTACATCGACATGATACCTGACTTTATAAAGAGTTACAACCAGAGCTTTCACAGAACTATACGTACCAGACCCGCTGATGTTAAACCTTCAAGTTCTCTGAAGGTATGGAAAATGGTTTACGGAGATGGTTTTAAAATAAAACCGGTTGTTGCCCCTTTCAGAAAAGGCGACCACGTGAGAGTATCTAAAACTAAAGGAGCTTTAGAAAAAGGGGCAACCCC
>NW_020715525.1:0-4388 GCF_002925995.2 Terrapene triunguis
AACTGCCCCACGGGACCCTACCCCCCATCTAAGCCTCCCTTCTCCTTGTCCCTGACTGCCCCCTCCTGAGACCCCCCCACCCTAACTGCCCCACTAGAGCCCCACCCCTACCTGTCCCTGACTGCCCCGCCCCCTATCCACACCCTGTCCCCTGACAGCCCCCCCAGAACCCTCAACCCATCCAACCCCCCCGCTCCCTGTCCCCTGACTGCCCCTACTCCTATCCACACCCCCGCCCCCTGATAGCCCCCCCCAGAACCCCCGACCCATCTAACCCCCCCTTCTCCCTGTCCCTTGACTGCCCCTTGGGATCCCATGCCCCTTCTCCAACCCCCCGGTCTCCTTATTGTGTCGCTCAGACCAGCGTGTCTGGCTCCATGCAGAGTGCTGCTGGCGTGGCGTGCTGGGGCTGCAGGGGAGGAGGTGGGTAGAGCAAGGGAGGGGCTCTGGCTGCTGGAGGCCCTGATGCGAGTGGCTCAATCTGGCCAGGCTGCCCTGTCAGCCGTGCTGCGCTCTGCACTGGGAGGGAAATCCCGGACCTTTTGAGAGTTTTACAAATTCCTCCCGGATGGCTATTTAAACCCAAAAAGCCGGATATGTCCGTGAAAATACGGACGTATGGTAGGTAACCCTAGAACGGGGAACAAGTATGCCCAAGGAGTAGAAGGCTTTGGCCCAGATATTCCCTTCAGAAGACAGCCCCAGACTGGATTAGGGATACTGGTGTGACCTCACTTTGCAGCACCCAAAGGAAGAATTGGGTGGACTAAATGGACAATGCACCTCTCTATCTGAAGCCTAGCAAGGGAGGTATGTGGATCCCACTAGAATTTAAAATGAAACGTAATAGAGAGGAGGATCTACTAGAGGACCCAGGCAACTTTAGATACAGTAGCAGGCACGTAGGAGGGGGTGGCAAAAAACCTAGAGCCGGCCCTGATACCCTCCAAAGTCAGTGGTGATCTCTCTATTCCTGATGGCAGCTGAATGTACATCACAATGCCTCTTCAACTAAACAGTACAGTAACTCCTCACTTAAAGTCATCCCTGTTAACAGTGTTTCATTGTTACATTGCTGATCAATTACAGAACACGCTCGTTTAAAGTTGTGCAATGCTGCCTTATGTCATAACAGATAGTTAAGGGTTAATGCCTCTTTTACCTGTAAAGGGTTAAGAAGTTCACGTAACCTAGCTGACACCTGACCAGAGGAACCAATGGGGGGATAAGATGTTTCAAAAGGAAGGAGGGAAGTTTCCTTTGTTTAGTTTCAGTTTTGACCGGAGTGGGCAAGCTCCAGAATTCAGCCTCTTATCAAGTAGTGAGTATTAGTGAAGGAAATAAATAGGTTTATGTTTATTTTCTTTGTAACTTGTCTTGGGCATTAGGGAATAATCAAATTGTGTATTTTTTGTGTAACTAAGTTTTTGCCCAGGGGAACATCCTCTGTGTTTTGAATCTGTTGTCTGTGAGAGTAGCTGGTATGCTAATCTCTCCCAGAGGGTTTTCTTTTACCTTTCTTTTCTTTAATTAAAAGCCTTCTTTTTAAGAACCTGATTGATTTTTCCTTGTTTTAAGATCCGAGGGGGTTGGATCTGGACTCACCAGGAATTGGTGGGGGGAAAGGAGGGGGAATGGTTAATTTCTCCTTGTTTTAAGATCCAAGGGTTTGGATCGGTGTTCACCAGGGAATTGGTGAAGAAGTCTCTCAAGGAAGGGAGTTAGCACTTGGGAGTGGTGGCAGCAAAACCAGATCTAAGCTGGTAATTCAGTTTAGAGGTTCACATGCAGGCCCCCATATCTGTACTCTAAAGTCCAGAGTGGGGATGAAACTTATGACACCTTATAACGTCCGTTTGGCAGCCGCCTGCTTTGTCCACTGCTTGCAGGAAGAGCAGCCTGTTGCAGCTAGCTGGTGGGGGCTTAGAATCTGGGTGGACCAGCAGCCCCCCCCCCCCCTTTCAGCTCCCCGCTCCCTAAGTTCCCTGTGCAGCAGCTGCCCAGCAGGCTATCAATTGCGGGCAGTTCAGATGTCCCTCCGCCCACTGCCATGTGCTGCTCCTGCCCTCTGCCTTGGAGCTGCTCTTGGGAGCTTCCTGCTTGCTGTGCAGGGGGGGGGGTACTAATGTCAGAGTTTCCCCCTCTCCCCTGCTCCTGAACCCCACTTACCCCTTCTCCATATAGAGCAGGGTGGGGACACTGATGGAGAGAGACAGAGAGAGCTTGGGGCAGCAGCTGCTGTCTCAACTCCCAATAGACTTAAAAAGACAATGTACTTACGAGTGGGGTCAGCATACTTAAAGGGGCAATGTGCATCTCTCTCTCTCTCTCTCTCTCTCCCACACACAGGGTGTGTGTCTCTGTTTGCCATGCTGTCTCCCCCCATTGGTGCTGCCTTGTAGAGTGTGAGGCTACATTAACAACATTTTAACCCTTGAAGGCTCAGCCAAAAGCTAGTTCATCATTTAGCAGTAAGGCATTCCCTGGGGAGTATCTCACTCTCTTCCACCCCCTCAACCAAGCTTCACAATCGTCATCGCTGTGTACAGTATTAAAGTGTTTGTTTAAAATGTGGTGTGTGTGTATAGTTTTTTCTCTGTTGAAAAAAATTTCCCTGCAACCTAACCCCACCCATTTATATTAATTCTTATGGGGAAATTGGTTTTGCTTAACAATGTTTTGCCTAAAGTCATATTTTTCAGGAACATAACTACAATGTTAAGCGAGGAATTACTGTACTGCAATGTTGTATGGTAGTGAAACATGGGTGCTGACAGAGGAGCAGCAACTGTCTGTCATGGAGAGGGTGATGGAAAGAAGAATTCTGGGAATTTCAATCCACGACCGAGTCCCCAATGAAGAGATCAGACACCAGAGTGGAGTGCTGAACGTAGTTGTTGAGAGCAGGCATAGTAAAATACGATAGGCCGGGCATATAGTGAGGCTCACTGACAATCGATGGACTAGCAGCTGCACTCGGCCAAACTCCAAAGAGATGGGAAGATGTTACCATGAAAAGACATGGCCGCACATGGAGAAGGAAGGCCATGATACAAGAAGAATGGAAGACATGTTGTGATTGGTGCAGTCGAGACGAGGGCTGAAGGACCAATCGATCAAGGTGAACTTCTAGTAATGAATAGTCTCAGAAATGTGTTTTGGAAATTTAATGAAACATCTATATACAGAAGGAATACTGCTAATGTAATGTGTGGTTTGGTATTTAACTGCATTTCTATTAAATTTTATCTCAAACAAGTTTCTACAGAATTATTTACAGAACATTGTACAACGATCAGCTATATTACCAACATGTTGTGAAATAAAAATGGATATGACCATTCTTTCAACATAGCTTTCCTGACATAGTTATCAGGAAATGTTTAACAACAAGACCTGTAAAAATGATTTAGTGTTCAAAGTATTATACAAATTATTTTGACAAAAAACAGTGAGCATATAGTTTTCATACCTAGTCATGAAAACTATTTATCGTCCAAAGGTTATCTTGATCTGAAGTGATATAACTGCAGTGTAGAAGGTTCGTGCCGGGGCTCGACCCTCCTGGGCAGGAGGGGAGCCACACCGACTCACTACTGGTGGAACAAACAACCAGTTAGTTCAGGGCTCAGGCCCTCTGGTGCAGGGGCTGAGCAACCGTATAGAGTTAGGGAGCTCGGGCCCTTTGGTGCAGGGGCTGAGCAACAATACACCACAGTTCAGGAGCTCGGGTCCTTTGGTGCAGGGGCTGAGCAAACAATATCCCAGTTGGGGTAAGCGCAGGCTCCTACACCTGAGCGTTGGGTGAGGGGGAAGCCTGCCATCCGTGAGCAGGGGTGGCGGGGGGGACGCAGGACCACCCACTCCAATGCGTCCCAGCCCGGGGCCCTAGCAGCGGCTATCACCGCTGCTGGTCAGTGGGGTATCCTGCCCGAAACACACTGACATCGGCTCACATGCATCTGCAGCCTGACCAGGGTCGGCTACCCCCGGGCTACTTCCGTGTTCCCCCTCGGGGCCTATCTCGTTGGTGACGCCGGGCTCGGGCCAGTCCAGCAACATCGGTTCCTCTGGTCCGGGACTTGGGGGCAGGTCTGGCAGCTCCTCGGGGAAATCCGGCCACTGAGTCTCCGGCGGCTCCTCCGGGTAACAGCAGGGGTGGAGCGGCTCTGGGGGCTCCTCGCCTTCGAAGTTGGCGTGGGGCAGGTCCGACGGCTCCTCCCAATGACGGGAGCAGACGGGCTCCGGCAGCTCCTCCTCGTAGTGGGCTCGGGGTAGCTCCGGCCAGTTAGGGCAACGGCCTCGGAGGTCTCCCGGCCGGGAGCTCCTGGCCGCACGTCTGCTCCCTGCGGTGGCTGGGGCCTCACTGAGCTCTGGCGGCCAGCTTT
>NW_020715526.1:0-4425 GCF_002925995.2 Terrapene triunguis
AACTGCCCCACGGGACCCTACCCCCCATCTAAGCCTCCCTTCTCCTTTTCCCTGACTGCCCCCTCCTGAGACCCCCCCACCCTAACTGCCCCACTAGAGCCCCACCCCTACCTGTCCCTGACTGCCCTGCCCCCTATCCACACCCTGTCCCCTGACAGCCCCCCCAGAACCCTCAACCTATCCAACCCCCCCTGCTCCCTGTCCCCAGACTGCCCCTACTCCTATCCACACCCCTGCCCCCTGATAGCCCCCCCTAGAACCCCCGACCCATCTAAACCCCCTTCTCCCTGTCCCTTGACTGCCCCCTGGGATCCCATGCCCCTTCTCCAACCCCCCGGTCTCCTTATTGTGTCGCTCAGACCAGCGTGTCTGGCTCCATGCAGAGCCAGACACGCTGCTGCGCTCCCCCATGGAGCGCGCAGCTCCATCCCCACAGAGTGCTGCCGGCGTGGCGTGCTGGGGCTGCAGGGGAGGAGGCGGGTAGAGCAAGGGAGGGGCTCTGGCTGCTGGAGGCCCTGATGCGAGTGGCTCAATCTGGCCAGGCTGCCCTGTCAGCCGTGCCGCGCTCTGCACTGGGAGGGAAATCCCGGACCTTTTGAGAGTTTTACAAATTCCTCCCGGATGGCTATTTAAACCCAAAAAGCCGGATATGTCCGTGAAAATACGGACGTATGGTAGGTAACCCTAGAACGGGGAACAAGTATGCCCAAGGAGTAGAAGGCTTTGGCCCAGATATCCCCTTCAGAAGACAGCCCCAGACTGGATTAGGGATACTGGTGTGACCTCACCTTGCAGCACCCAAAGGAAGAATTGGGTGGACTAAATGGACAATGCACCTCTCTATCTGAAGCCTAGCAAGGGAGGTATGTGGATCCCACTAGAATTTAAAATGAAACGTAATAGAGAGGAGGATCTACTAGAGGACCCAGGCAACTTTAGATACAGTAGCAGGCACGTAGGAGGGGGTGGCAAAAAACCTAGAGCCGGCCCTGATACCCTCCAAAGTCAGTGGTGATCTCTCTATTCCTGATGGCAGCTGAATGTACATCACAATGCCTCCTCAACTAAACAGTACAGTAACTCCTCACTTAAAGTCATCCCTGTTAACAGTGTTTCATTGTTACATTGCTGATCAATTACAGAACACGCTCGTTTAAAGTTGTGCAATGCTGCCTTATGTCATAACAGATAGTTAAGAGTTAATGCCTCTTTTACCTGTAAAGGGTTAAGAAGTTCACGTAACCTAGCTGACACCTGACCAGAGGAACCAATGGGGGGATAAGATGTTTCAAAAGGAAGGAGGGAAGTTTCCTTTGTTTAGTTTCAGTTTTGACCGGAGTGGGCAAGCTCCAGAATTCAGCCTCTTATCAAGTAGTGAGTATTAGTGAAGGAAATAAATAGGTTTATGTTTATTTTCTTTGTAACTTGTCTTGGGCATTAGGGAATAATCAAATTGTGTATTTTTTGTGTAACTAAGTTTTTGCCCAGGGGAACATCCTCTGTGTTTTGAATCTGTTGTCTGTGAGAGTAGCTGGTATGCTAATCTCTCCCAGAGGGTTTTCTTTTACCTTTCTTTTCTTTAATTAAAAGCCTTCTTTTTAAGAACCTGATTGATTTTTCCTTGTTTTAAGATCCGAGGGGGTTGGATCTGGACTCACCAGGAATTGGTGGGGGGAAAGGAGGGGGAATGGTTAATTTCTCCTTGTTTTAAGATCCAAGGGTTTGGATCGGTGTTCACCAGGGAATTGGTGAAGAAGTCTCTCAAGGGTACCCAGGAAGGGAGTTAGCACTTGGGAGTGGTGGCAGCAAAACCAGATCTAAGCTGGTAATTCAGTTTAGAGGTTCACATGCAGGCCCCCATATCTGTACTCTAAAGTCCAGAGTGGGGATGAAACTTATGACACCTTATAACGTCCGTTTGGCAGCCGCCTGCTTTGTCCACTGCTTGCAGGAAGAGCAGCCTGTTGCAGCTAGCTGGTGGGGGCTTAGAATCTGGGTGGACCAGCAGCCCCCCCCCCCCCTTTCAGCTCCCCGCTCCCTAAGTTCCCTGTGCAGCAGCTGCCCAGCAGGCTATCAATTGCGGGCAGTTCAGATGTCCCTCCGCCCACTGCCTTGGAGCTGCTCTTGGGAGCTTCCTGCTTGCTGTGCAGGGGGGGGGGTACTAATGTCAGAGTTTCCCCCTCTCCCCTGCTCCTGAACCCCACTTACCCCTTCTCCATATAGAGCAGGGTGGGGACACTGATGGAGAGAGACAGAGAGAGCTTGGGGCAGCAGCTGCTGTCTCAACTCCCAATAGACTTAAAAAGACAATGTACTTATGAGTGGGGTCAGCATACTTAAAGGGGCAATGTGCATCTCTCTCTCTCTCTCTCTCTCCCACACACAGGGTGTGTGTCTCTGTTTGCCATGCTGTCTCCCCCCATTGGTGCTGCCTTGTAGAGTGTGAGGCTACATTAACAACATTTTAACCCCTGAAGGCTCAGCCAAAAGCTAGTTCATCATTTAGCAGTAAGGCATTCCCTGGGGAGTATCTCACTCTCTTCCACCCCCTCAACCAAGTTTCACAATCGTCATCGCTGTGTACAGTATTGAAGTGTTTGTTTAAAATGTGGTGTGTGTGTGTGTAGTTTTTTCTCTGTTGAAAAAAATTTCCCTGAAACCTAACCCCACCCATTTATATTAATTCTTATGGGGAAATTGGTTTTGCTTAACAATGTTTTGCCTAAAGTCATATTTTCAGGAACATAACTACAACGTTAAGCGAGGAATTACTGTACTGCAATGTTGTATGGTAGTGAAACATGGGTGCTGACAGAGGAGCAGCAACTGTCTGTCATGGAGAGGGTGATGGAAAGAAGAATTCTGGGAATTTCAATCCACGACCGAGTCCCCAATGAAGAGATCAGACAGCAGAGTGGAGTGCTGAACGTCGTTGTTGAGAGCAGGCATAGTAAAATGCGATAGGCCGGGCATATAGTGAGGCTCACTGACAATCGATGGACTAGCAGCTGCACTCGGCCAAACTCCAAAGAGATGGGAAGATGTTACCATGAAAAGACATGGCCGCACATGGAGAAGGAAGGCCATGATACAAGAAGAATGGAAGACATGTTGTGATTGGTGCAGTCGAGACGAGGGCTGAAGGACCAATCGATCAAGGTGAACTTCTAGTAATGAATAGTCTCAGAAATGTGTTTTGGAAATTTAATGAAACATCTATATACAGAAGGAATACTGCTAATGTAATGTGTGGTTTGGTATTTAACTGCATTTCTATTAAATTTTATCTCAAACAAGTTTCTACAGAATTATTTACAGAACATTGTACAACGATCAGCTATATTACCAACATGTTGTGAAATAAAAATGGATATGACCATTCTTTCAACATAGCTTTCCTGACATAGTTATCAGGAAATGTTTAACAACAAGACCTGTAAAAATGATTTAGTGTTCAAAGTATTATACAAATTATTTTGACAAAAAACAGTGAGCATATAGTTTTCATACCTAGTCATGAAAACTATTTATCGTCCAAAGGTTATCTTGATCTGAAGTGATATAACTGCAGTGTAGAAGGTTCGTGCCGGGGCTCGACCCTCCTGGGCAGGAGGGGAGCCACACCGACTCACTACTGGTGGAACAAACAACCAGTTAGTTCAGGGGCTCAGGCCCTCAGGCAGGGGCTGAGCAACCGTATAGAGTTAGGGAGCTCAGGCCCTTTGGTGCAGGGGCTGAGCAACAATACACTACAGTTCAGGAACTCGGGCCCTTTGGTGCAGGGGCTGAGCAAACAATATCCCAGTTGGGGTAAGCGCAGGCTCCTACACCTGAGCGTTGGGTGAGGGGGAAGCCTGCCACCCGTGAGCAGGGGTGGCGGGGGGGACGCAGGACCACCCACTCCAATGCGTCCCAGCCCGGGGCCCTAGCAGCGGCTATCACCGCTGCTGGTCAGTGGGGTATCCTGCCCGAAACACACTGACATCGGCTCACATGCATCTGCAGCCTGACCAGGGTCGGCTACCCCCGGGCTACTTCCGTGTTCCCCCTCGGGGCCTATCTCGTTGGTGACGCCAGGCTCGGGCCAGTCCAGCAACATCGGTTCCTCTGGTCCGGGACTTGGGGGCAGGTCTGGCAGCTCCTCGGGGAAATCCGGCCACTGAGTCTCCGGTGGCTCCTCCGGGTAACAGCAGGGGCGGAGGGGCTCTGGGGGCTCCTCGCCTTCAAAGTTGGTGTGGGGCAGGTCCGACGGCTCCTCCCAATGACGGGAGCGGACGGGCTCTGGCGGCTCCTCCTCGTAGTGGGCTCGGGGTAGCTCCGGCCAGTTAGGGCAATGGCCTCGGAGGTCTCCCGGCCGGGAGCTCCTGGCCGCATGTCTGCTCCCTGCGGTGGCTGGGGCCTCACTGAGCTCTGGCGGCCAGCTTT
>NW_020715527.1:0-15562 GCF_002925995.2 Terrapene triunguis
GAGGACTGGCCCAGCCTGCCCCGTGCCAGCTATCCTGAGGAGGACTGGCCCAGCTTGCCCCGGACCAGCTGCCCGAGGAGGAGCCAAGTCTGCCCCGTGCCAGCTATCCGGGGGAACAGCTGCCGGACCGGCCCCCAAGCCCCGCACCCGAGGAGCCGATGCTGCTGGACTGGCCCGAACCCGGCATCGCCGCCGAGGTAAGCCCCGAGGGGGAACAAGGAAGTAGCCCGGGGGTAGCCGACCCCGGTCAGGCTGCAGAGGCCTGTGAGCCGATGTCAGTGTGTTTCAGTCAGGATACCTCACTGACCGGCAGCGACAGTAATCGCTGCTAGGGCCCCGGGCTGGGACACAGTGGAGTGGGTGGGTCTGCGTCCCCCCCTGCCACCCCCACTCACGGGTGGCAGGCTTCCCCCTCACCCAATGCTCAGGTAGGAACCTGGGCCCCTTACCTGCTTGTTTGCTCAACCCCTGCCCCGAAGGGCTTGAGCTGTGACTGTTTGTGCCCCGCCCTGACCCAGGGCCTGGGCCCCTTACCTGCTTGTTTGCTCAACCCCTGCCCCGAAGGGCTTGAGCTGTGACTGTTTGTGCCCCGCCCTGACACAGGGCCTGGGCCCCTTACCTGCTTGTCTGCTCAGCCCCAGCAGCGAAGGGCCTGAGTTGGGACTGTTTGTGCCCCGCCCTGACCCAGGGCCTCAGCACCTTGACTGCTTGTCTGCTCAGTCCCTGCACCGGAGGGCCTGGGCTCCTTAACTGTTGTTTGCTCAACCCCTGTCCCAAAAGGGCTTGAGCTGTGACTGTTTCTGCCCCACCCTGATCCAGGGCCTGGGCCTGCTTTGACGGTTAGTTAGCGCTCCGCCCCTACCTAAGGGCCTGAGCTCCTGAACTGAGAGCTGCTCAGTCCTTGTGTAAAGGGACCTGAGGTTAAACTGTCTGCAATTTAGTGAGCCGGTGTGGCACCCCTCCATCTCGGAGGGTAGAGCCCCGGCTCAACCCTACTACAGACCCATTCCTACAGACTGAATAGGGAGAGTGTGCAGTACACAAATCATTGAACGATGGCGCCAAATGCGGACGGAAGCACAAGGATTGCTGAGATGCGAAGCAATGCATAACAGGGCATTCATGGAGGTGCTGACCACAGTGGAATGCCACTTTTGGGCTTAGGGAACACCTCCCTCCACCTTCCCACAACTCCCACCTCCCTCCACCTTCCCACAACTGTTAGTGGCAGAAGAGGAAGTGATGCTCAATGGGATAGCTGCCCAGAGTGCACCACTCTGAGTACCACTGTAAGTGCCACAAGTGTGAACATGCTATTGCGCAGGCAGCTGACAGTGTGAACACACAATAGCGGTTTCCCTTCAGCGCTCTGTGAACAGCACTGTAACTCCCAGTGCTATAACTAAGGCTATGTCTACACTGGCAGAGAGACTGACTGCCAGGATCCCAGGACTGATCCCCTCTGGGGAATGAAGCACAATGTCTACAGGCTATGCAGCCTTCACAAGTCTCCCTGTACCTGAAAAGCCTGCTAGCCCAAAGTGCTGGACCATCTATGCCATTACCTGGTTCCTAAACTGCAGCTACAGTTCCTACTCCAGGTGAACCCAAAGACCGAGAGGTGCAGAGACCTAACCCCTTATAATCTTAGAAACATTTTGATCCTTTTTCTATTTTGTGTCCCCTTCTTTTTATGAACTTGGAGATCTCCCGGCCTTTCTATTAGATTGCATGTAACAGTGTGGCTCAGTGGGGGTGAGTGTGTGAACACCTCTGAAATCTACAAAGGGAAGATGCTAGGAAGAATAGTTCCCCAAATCAGAATAGCCTTAAAACTCTGCACTATGAAATGACTGAATGCATGCTGCTCACCTATGGAAGCATTGCAAGGCATTAAGCTGTCAGATATGTATTGTTCAGTGAGAGCTGTTTGAACTTCTTTTACTAATGTCTCTCTAAGGTCTGTATGTGTTTTAGGGCGAGAGGACAGAAGAAGTATTAGCTACACAATAGTGAAATCTAAGGAGAAAACTATAATTGGCTTTGAGGTTGTAGGCTCAATGTAAGCAAAAATTTGGTTTTGGTATTGAAATATTCAGCTGGGTAAATATGGGTTGCATTGCCTGGGTAAAAATCTCTGATTGGGGTTTCGGCATCACTAAATATGCCCCTGCATTCTTGGGTTGCTCTTTTAGGATTTTTAAGGGTTGATTTTCTGTTGTATTAATCTGATGGTTTGACTAAATTGACGACTTGATTCCAATGCAATATCCATGTTAACTCATTGATTTACTGATTTGACCTGAACTTTATCACTGCATTGTTTAACCCTTAGCTGAGTGGTGTTTATAGTCGTTTAGCCCTAGTGATGTGTGCTCTTGGCTTTATTTGTTCATGTTAATAATACATGTAACTGGGATATTGAGTCATTTCTTTTAATAAGCAACAGGGTCTGGAACTTGTATTTGTATATTTCCCTTTAATTCAATCTCCATTTTCTTCATTTCATTACTGTTCTAAGTTAAGGAATCTGCAGCAACAAAAACTGACACAAACCGGTTGCTGCCCCATTCTGTGCCCATGCAGCGGGAGTAGAGAACAAACTCCTCCTGGAGCGGGGATTGTCACACTGGACTGTAAATACAGACACATGTTCCCAAGGTTTGCTGTCTTTCTCAAATCACACTGTGAGGGTGACACCTACAGCTCTGTGTAATCATGCCTGGCAGGAAGGAGACCCCTATGTGCATTGCCTTGGGAGGCAGGGGGATCTGGGGGACTCTGGACACTGGGGGCTATTTACCCAGAGCTCAGGAGCAATCTACTCAGAGGTGATGCAGTAAAAAAGGGCTGGGCACTGCTATCCCCACTTATTTCTCCTTATCCCCTTCCAGTCTCCCCACTTTCCCTTTCTTTCCCCTCCCCCCCCCCCCTGGCAGGGAGACGTGCTCACTTCCCTGTTCCCGGGGCGCTCACTCTCCCATAGCTGGATTGGCCCCTGCGAGTGCTAATAGGAGCGAGATCCTGGGTATGGGTCAGTCCCTGCAGTGGCTCTGGGACACACAGAGGCAGGAGGAGGAGCAGAGATGGGGCTAGTTCCCAGCTCAGAAAGTCCCTGGCCCGGTGAGTGTGGCAGCTGCAGCCTGGGTTGGTCTTGAAGGAGCCAGGAAGGGGCCGGTGCAGTGGGGAGCGGGGGGCTGGTAGGAAGGAAGGCAGGAAAAGAGCCATGGGGCAGATCCCAGAGGCAGGGCTCTATAAGGTACAAGACACTGCTGGTGCTGCTGCCTCCAGTGGGAGCCCGGGCTGAGCTCTGGGCTGCTACTGCGGCCCCAGCAGGCCTGGTCCAGGGACAGACTTTCAGTGAAGCACTTTCTGTGCCCATCCGAGGTGGGGACTTTCTCCAGCTGGACCCAGTCACAGGCTCATGTCCTTTCTTTCCTCTTGGCTTTGCCCCCCCCACCTTCAGAGTCAGGTGAGCATTATTGAGGCCTGGTCTACACTACGATTTTAGGTCGAATTTAGCAGTGTTACCTCGATTTAAGCCTGGACCCATCCACACGATGAAGCCCTTTTTTTTTTTTTTACTTAAATGGCTCTTTAAATCGATGTCTTTACTCCACCACCGATGAGGGGATTACGCTGAAATTGGCCTTGCTGGGTCGAATTTGGGGTAGTGTGGGCGCAATTCAATGGTATTGGCCTCCGGGAGCTATCCCAGAGTGCTCCATTGTGACCACTCTGGACAGTGCTCTCAACTCAGATGCACTGGCCAGGTAGACAGGAAAAAGCCCGCAAACTTTTGAATCACATTTCCTGTTTGGCCAGTGTGGCAAGATGCAGGTAAGTGCAGATCTCATCAGCAGAGGTGACCATGATGGAGTCCCAGGATTGCAAAAGAGCTCCAGCATGGACCGAACAGGAGGTATGGGATCTGTTCACCATATGGGGAGACGAATCCGTGCTAGCTGAACTCCGTTCCAGTAAATGAAATGCCAAAATATTAGAAAAAATCTCAAAGGGCATGAAGGACAGAGGCCATAACAGGGACACACAGCAATGCCGTGTGAAAATTAAGGAGCTAAGGCAAGCCTACCAAAAAACCAGAAAGGGAAAACAGCTGCTCTAGATCAGAGCCCTGAACATGCCGCTTCTATGATGAGCAGCATGCCATGCTAGGGGGTGCAACCACCACTACCCCAACCTTGTGCTTTGACTCCATCAATGGAGAATCACGCAACACGAAAGTGGGTTTTGGGGATGAGGAAGATAGCTCACAGCAAGGAAGTGGAGAAACTGGTTTCCCCAACAGCCAAGATATGTTTCTCACCCTGGACCTGGATCCAGTAACCCCCGAACCCACGCAAGGCGTGCTCCCGGACCCTGAGGGCACACAAGGGACCTCTGGTGAGTGTACCTTTGTAAATATTACACATGGTTTAAAAGCAAGTGTGTTTAATAATTAATTTGCCCTGGCATTCGCAGCCAGTACACCTACTGGAAAAGTCTGTTAACGTGTATGGGGATGGAGCGGAAATCTTCCAGGGACATCTCCATAAAGCTCTCCTTGATGTACTCCCAAAGCCTTTGCAAAAGGTTTCTGGGGAGGGCGGCCTTATTCCATCCGCCATGGTAGGACACTTTACCACGCCAGGCCAGTAGCACGTAGTCTGGAATCATTGCATAACAAAGCATGGCAGCGCATGGTCCCGGTGTTTGCTGGCATTCAAACAACATCCGTTCTTTATCTCACTGTATTATCCTCAGGAGAGTGATATCATTCATTGAAATAGGGTGCTTTTATTAAGGGGACATTCAGAGATGCCCGTTCCTGCTCGGCTGTTTGGCTGTGGCTGAACAGAAATGTTCCCCGCTGTTAGCCATGCGGTGGGGGGAGGGGTGAAGCATGAGTGATCTCTCACACCAAACCAGCAGGTCCTCAATATAAGAGGCAAAATGCGACCTTGTAACGAAAGCACACATGCTATGTAATGTGAACAGCAAGGTTTAACGTGAAAGAGTGTACCCATTGTTCTCTAAAATGTGTCTTTTTAACTACCACCTCTCTCTTCCTCCACCAGCTACAAATGTTTCTCCTTCACAGAGGCTAGCGAAGATTAGAAGGTGAAAAAAACGCACTCGGGATGAAATGTTCTCTGAGCTCCTGCTGTCTTCCCACACTGACAGAGCACAGCAGAATGCGTGGAGGCAGACAATGTCAGAGTGCAGGAAAGCACAATATGAACGTGAGGAGTGGTGGCGGGCTGAAGAGAGTAAGTGGCGGGTTGAAGATGATAGGTAGCATCAGCTTGCTGACAGAAGGCAAGAGTCGATGATCAGGCTGCTGGAAGATCAAACTCATATGCTCCAGTGTATGGTTGAGCTGCAGGAAAGGCAGCAGGAGCACAGACCGCTGCTACAGCTCCTGTGTAACCAACATCCCTCCTCCCCAAGTTCCATTGCCTCCTCACCCAGATGCCCAAGAACGTGTGGGGGGGGGGGCCTTCCAGCCACCCAGCCACTCCACCCCAGAGGATTGCCCAAGAAACAGAAGGCTGGCCTTCAATAAGTTTTAAAGTGCAGTGTGGCCTTGTCCTTCTCTCCTCCCCCACCCCACTTGGTGCTTCCCTCCCAGGCTACCTTGGCAGTTATCCCCCTATTTGTGTGATGAATTAATAAAGAATGCATGAATGTGAAGCAACAATGACTTTATTGCCTTTGCAAGCGGTGACCGAAGGGGGGAGGGGAGGGTGGCTAGCTTACAGGGAAGTAGAGTGAACCAAGGGGGGAGGGGGTTCATCAAGGAGAAACAAACAGAACTTTCACTGTAGCCTGGCCAGTCATGAAACTGGTTTTCAAAACTTCTCTGATGCGCACCGCGCCCTCCTGTACTCTTCTAAACGCCCTGGTGTCTGGCTGTGCGTAATCCACGGCCAGGCGATTTGCCTCAACCTCCCACCCCGCCATAAATGTCTCCCCCTTACTCTCACAGATATTGTGGAGCGCACAGCAAGCAGTAATAACAGTGGGAATATTGGTTTCACTGAGGTCTATCCGAGTCAGTAAACTGTGCCAGCGTGCTTTTAAACGTCCAAATGCACATTCTGCCACCATTCTGCACTTGCTCAGCCTATAGTTGAACAGCTCCTGACTACTGTCCAGGCTGCCTGTGTATGGCTTCATAAGCCATGGCATTAAGGGGTAGGCTGGGTCCCCAAAAATAACTATAGGCATTTCAACATCCCCAACGGTTATTTTCTGGTCTGGGAAGAAAGTCCCTTCCTGCAGCTTTTGAAACAACCAGAGTTCCTGAAGACGCGAGCATCATGTACCTTTCCCGGCCATCCCACATTGATGTTGGTGAAAAGTCCCTTGTGATCCACCAGTGTTTTCAGCAGCATTGAAAAGTACCCCTTGCGGTTTATGTACTCGCTGGCTTGGTGCTCCAGTGCCAAGATAGGGATATGGGTTCCATCTATCGCCCCACCACAGTTAGGGAATCCCATTGCAGCAAAGCCATCCACTATGACCTGCACATTTCCCAGAGTCACTACCCTTGATATCAGCAGCTCTTTGATTGCATTGGCTACTTGGATCACAGCAGCCCCCACAGTAGATTTGCCCACTCTAAATTGATGCCCAACTGACCGGTAGCTGTCTGGCATTGCAAGTTTCCACAGGGCTATCGCCACTTGCTTCTCAACTGTGAGGGCTGCTCTCATCTTGGTATTCTGGTGGTTCAGGGCAGGGAAAAGCAAGTCACAAAGTTCCATGAAAGTGCCCTTATGCATGCGAAAGTTTCACAGCCACCTGGAATTGTCCCAGACCTGCAACACTATGCGGTCCCACCAGTCTGTGCTTGTTTCCCGGACCCAGAATTGGCATTCCACAGCATGAACCTGCCCCATTAACACCATGATGTGCACATTGCTGGGGCCCGTACTTTGTGAGAAGTCTATGTCCATGTCTATGTCCTCATCACTCTCGTCACTGCGCTGCCATCGCCTCCTTGCCTGGTTTTGCCTTGGCAGGTTCTGGTTCTGCATATACTCCAGAATAATGCGTGTGGTGTTTACAGTGCTCATAATTGCCGCGGTGATCTGAGCGGGCTCCATGATCCCAGTGCTATGGCGTCTGCGCTGAAAAATGGCATGAAACAATTGTCTGCTCTGACGGAGGGAGGGGCATCTGACGACATGGCTTACAGGGAATTAAAGTCCACAAAGGGGGTGGCTTCGCATCAAGAAGAAACACAAACAACTGTCACACAGAATGGCCCCCTCAAGGATTGAACTCAAAACCCTGGGTTTAGCAGGCCGTTGATTTCACGGAGGGAGGGAGGAAGCAAATGAATACAAAACAAATCCGGTCTATTTGTTGTTTTGATCCACTCCATCTATCTTTTACATCTTTAGGCTGGCAGCAGACGGTGCAGTTCGACTGCTAGCCATCATCATCTCCTGGGTGCTCGGCAGAAGATGCTGCATTACGACTGCTAGCCATCATCATCTCCTGGCTACTCGCCAGAAGACGGTGCAGTAGGACTGCTAGCCATCGTCATCTCCTGGGGGTCCTCAGCAGAAGATGGGAATGACCTGGCTGAGTCACTCCCATGTCTGCCCAGGCGCCCCTGACTAACCTCACTGAGGTCAGCGAAAAGAGCACTCAGGAATACGACGATGACGGCTACCAGTCATAACACACCGTCTGCTGCCAAAAGGCAATGAGCTGCTGCTGTGTAGCAATGCAGTCCTACGTCTGCCACCACCCAGGAGACTTACGGTTGTGGTCAGCTGTGCAGGCTCCATGGTGTCTGCAGAGGTAAAAAGGCGTGAAACGATTGTCTGCCGTTGCTTTCATGGAGGGGGGGCCTGACGACATGTACCCAGAATCACCCGCAACACTGTTTTTGCCCCATCAGGCATTGGGATCTCAACCCAGAATTCCAATGGGCGGCGGAGACTGCGGGAACTGTGGGATAGCTACCCACAGCTACCCACGGTGCAACACTCCAGAAATCGACGCTAGCCTTGGTACTGTGGACGCAGTCTGCCAACTTAATGCACTTAGAGCATTTTTTGTGGGGACACACACAATCAACTGTATAAAAACAATTTCTGAAAAACCGACTTCAATAAATTCGACCTAATTTTGTAGTGTAGACATACCCTGAGTCTCTCCAAGCAAGGTTGAGCAATTCCCCTCATGTGGCTTCATGCAGATGACTCATTACATTGTAGCTCTTTTGCTGGACAATGGCTGTTGATGGGTTGTTTGACACCCTGTCTGGGCGTTGGTTACTTTAGTTGCTGTTGCCACTGGGGAGCTAATATTTGGCATAGTGACAACCATACTACACAATTCTCATAACTTCATATGCATTAATGGTATACATATATGGATAGAGAAATGACTTTCAGCAGATCATAACCTTTCCCCTGATACCTTACAAGTCATGCTCTATATGTAAGATCAAGATTATATGGGAGTTACAACACGCTCCCCCAAAGGTATAGAATGTCACACTGAGATTCTATTTTCATTTGTTATGTAACCAACTTTGATCTCTGTGTCTAACACTTATAATCACTTAAAATCTATCTTTCTGTAGTTAATAAACTTATTTTAATGTTTTACACTTATTTGTGAAATTGTCCAAAGTGATTGGGAAAGCTGCTCAGATTAAAAAGGCTGGTGCATGTTCACTTTTTTTTTAATTAATTAATGAGCTTGCACTTTTCAAGCGGTTTTGAGCAGTGTAAGATGGTACATTTCTGAGGTACAAGGCTGAGGGCTGGGGAGATATGCTGGTGGCTCTCTATGTATAATTGAGGAGTGGCTTATAGAGCATTCATGCAACTTAGTTGGGTGCATTGCTGCATGTTGTTGGCTGAGTGATCACAGCACTAGGAGGGGTTTTGCTGCTTGTCACTAGTGCAGCATTGTAAGACACAGCCCATGTTGGAGAGATAAGAGGACAGAACAGTCCCACAGTTTGGGATTGTACTCCACGGATCCCACCACACAGAGACCCTCCTGTGACCAGCCGTGGTAATACTGTACTCTGCCTAGTAGCTTCAACAGCTACAGATGCTAGATGAGTTACAGCCACCTTGACCTTGTTTCCATGTTTATCCAATGCCTCCTTTCAACACTTGTCAGCAAAAAGACCCGTTTCTTTTGCAAGCATTTGTATGGCTATCCAGAGTCGGGCTTCTCTGTTAACAAAAAAGCTTGACCAAAAGGTGACAAGAGGAGGCACGTTCAGCAAGGCAGCACTGGATGCTGGATCCTGAATCTGCTCTTTATCCAGCAGGTCTCTTGGCAAGCTCTGCCATGGTGCCACTCTCTGGGACTTCTCCCGTAACTGCTCCATTTTTCATCAACAATAATAACATGAAAGGTGAAAGGACAGTAATTCTCCATTTCCTGCAAACCCTGCAGAGAACCCCCTAGAAGGGTGTCTGTGCATAGATATCACCAGCAAATCGCATGGGTGCACAACACAGTCTCTCCTGTCACAGCAAATTGCAGCCGGAGCAACCTCCTTGCCAATGCCAATGCCAATGCCAATAGCCTTTTCATCAACTCCAGACTGAGGATTTGATTCTCTCCAACACTCCTCTGGAAAGAAGCCTTTTCCTTCACAAGCATTTACTTGAATTGCCAAGGGAGGTCTCTTCTGTTTCCTAGGAAGACACAGGAAAATGTGAGTAGAGGAGACAAAAGCCATACAACAAGGCACCACTGGGAGTTGAACCCATGATCTCTTGTTTACTAGACAGGTGCTTTAGCCAGCTAAGCCATAGTGCCTGCCTCAATGGCTGCTTTGCACCTGTTCCACTTGGTGGTCCAAGACAACACCTTCAAATTCCAAAGTACAGATGTTCCACATTTCCTTCAAGGCTTGCAGACTTTTTGATGTCTGGCTCTCTGTGCAGAGAAAGCCACAGCTGAGTTGACAGAGGGCTTCTAACATGCGCTTCTCCCACAAGCTGCTGTGATCATATACTGATTAGCACTCTGTGTTTCAGTGACAGCAACTTCAGCTCAACTCTGAGTCATGGTAACCTTTCCATCAGCTCCAGACTTACCATTTAACACTTTCCAAGACTTAGCTGCAAGGAAGGCTCTCTCTCTCTTGAACAAGCACTTGCAAGGATTGTGCAGTGAGGTCTTTTCTTTTCATGAGAAGAGATACAAAAAAAAGGAGCCTGACAGACAAGCTAGGTTCAGCAAGGAAGAACTGGCCGGTCAAGCCAGGATCTCCTGGTTAGTAGGAAGGCTCTTCAGCCAGCACTTCCCAAAGATTACTATCTAGAGGCCACTTCCCACAGAGACTGATTATGTTTACGGACCCATCCTGAAATTAGAGCAGGATAATTTAAAGATTTATCTCATAGTAAAGTAACACAATTCAAACATGTCATCACAGAGGAGAGCACTCCTTCATTTCATATTTATTGCTACTGATCTCACTGACAAACTTCCTTTTCTCGGTGCTGCTCCCAGCACTTTAGGGAGTTTTTCCTCTTCTCCCTTCCAGCTGTGGTTATGGGACTGCAGCAGCTCCCCAGATGGCCAGCTTTGCTCTTTCACTTCTCTGGATGAAGCTGGGTTTGCCACCAGTTTAGTTCATATCTGAGATCTCAAGTACCAGCAGTTAGTTACCAAGGCTAAATTCCCATTGCCATCACTGCAAGGTTATCCTGGGCTGTCAGGGCTGCAGGATTTGGCCCATAGTCAGTCAAGGTGCTATAGCTGCTGCTCTCTTACATGGTGAGTCCTGCAGCCTATTACCAAATTGCTCTGCCATAGTCTGCAGGGCGGCCTGATTTGCTGAGAATCTGGCAGAAGAGAGACCTGGGAGTATTGAAGGAAACAACTGGCAGGAGCAGGAAAGGTTGGGTTTGTTTTTAAACATCTCTCCCTGCTCAAGCCTTTAATCATTCCTGTGGCTCTTCTCTGAACCCTCTGCAATTTATCAGGGAAAACAACCAACCAATGAACCAAACAAACAAATAAACCACACCAGACTGTTCTGACTGATGTAACAATCTATTGCCTTCCAAGGCTGAATATAAATCAGATCATTCCATTCACCCAAGAGTTCAACTTTAATGGCTTTTTGTTTTCCAGTTCCAATCAAATCCTGTGCAACAGCATTATTGTTAACTCATCAGTTGGGCTATGTCTACACTAGAAAATTCAAAGCGCTGCCGTGGCAGTGCTCCTGCAGCAGCACTCTGAAGTGGGAGTGTGGTCACATGCGAGCGCAGATATAGAGCTGTCCCAGCACTCCTGGTAATCCACCTCCACAAGGTGAATAGCTCTGAGCTCTGTGAGCGCGGCTCCCAGTGCTTGGATCCTGGCCTCGCTAGTGTTTTAAAATGCTCAAAGTTGCTGCACTCAGGGGTGTGATTTTTCCAAAGAGGATGGATCTAGACTGTTTTCAGTGGTAGCAGATGACAGAACAAGGAGTAATGGTCTCAAGTTGCAGTGGGAGGGGGGGTTAGGTTGGATAACAGGAAAAACGTTTTCACTAGGAGGGTGGTGAAGCACTGGAAGGGGTTACCTAGGGAGGTGGTAGAATCTCCTTACTTAGAGGTTTTTAAGGTCAGGCTTGACAGAGCCCTGGCTGGGATGATTGAGTTGGGGATTGGTCCTGCTTTGAGCAGGGGGTTGGACTAGATGACCTTCTGAGGTCCCTTCCAACCCTGACATTCTATGAAGTTAGACCGCTATAAAATGTATATAAAATGTAGACAAGCTCTGGTCACTTAACATTCACACATTCAAAAAGTTGGCAGGTCTAAGTCTTTCCTCCCACACCAACATGAAAAAAAATCAGTGACAGAAAATGCCTTGAAGCACCTTTGCTGCCTTGCACAACAGACTGGGGAAATACATGATGGAAAGTGCTTTCCTCTCTCCTCCTGACACTGAGTAACATTTCTGTCTGTCCTTGAGATCCTGTCACAGGAACAAGGCTTGAGGATGCAAATGACATGTTAAGGCTTCATTGGTTTATACATTCCTTTACTCCTTCATTAGTGATAAGGGTGCATTAGCTAGAAATAATCCAGCTCTGACTTTCACACAGTAGGTTATTTGCAGGCTCGCAATAAAAAAAAAATCTTTCTTTCTAACCTGAGCAAGTTGAATCTGGGTTCATTGCAAGATGAAAAATAGAGAGCCCAAGGATGACTTTCTTTCATCAAATATTTTTAGAGTATATCTCATTAACTGGGTGGGTCTCCTGCTAGGAAGTGTCTGTCCAGTGACAGAACCGAGCAAGGGGGGAGGATCCCAGTGGTCGGGCTCCAGCCTGAGCAAGCCCCTGGATCCCGAGCCCGGCAAGCCCGAGTCAGCTGGCCTGGAACAATTGTGCATTTTTAATTGTACTGTAGACATACACTTGGTGTCAAAATCACAGCTTTCTCCTCAGGAAATCAAGCCCTAGTCCCCCACGTGACAGGTCGGGATAGTCACCGCCATACTCATGAGGTCATAACTGATAACTGCCCCTGCACAGGGACCTAGGGGAATGACTTGGGCAGCTCTTTGGCCAGCTGTGGCTGTCAGGAGATCCAGCGAGGCAGGAGTTGCTCTGGGTTCTATGCAGGGGGAGATTAACTGGGAGAAGTGGGGAGTTTGTCTCTGATTTACAGGGAGCTTTGCCAGAGTGGAGCCTGTAGGTCACATGCTGGGGAACTGTCACGGGCACACAGGCTGTGCTCTGGAACAGCTCTGAATCAAACCCAGGCAGGACCCTCGTCAGTGTGACACCCCTAAGGGTACGCTCTCATTGGGGGAAGCCTCCTTGGCTTCAGCACCTCCTGGGACTGACCTTGGACCTTTCAGCACCCCTGTTCCACACCAAGAGCTTCCCACAGTGAGTCCATCTGAATAGGACACCTGGGAAAGCCTTATACCCCCCCAAAGGGGAGTCATCCACCCCCAACTTCCACAATCACCAGTGACTGTCAGCCAGCGTTGTAAAACAGAAGGTTTATTAGTGGTCTGAAATACAGCGTGGGAAAGTTCTTTGTTAGCAGAGGAAACAGGAAGATTCAGCAAAGTTCATCTTGGTGATACCCAGAACTCACAGCCTGGGCTCTCCCCCGTGAGTCCCAAAGACTCCTTGCTTCCAACAGCCCAACCTCAGCCATGCCTTTTTGCCCCTCTTCAGTCCTTCATTCTCTTTCCCAGGCAAACTGGTGACCTGGCCCCCACCTCTTTCTTTGTTCTCCAACTCATCCCAGCCAGCTGGCTTCTTCCAGCAGGTACGCCCTGGCCACCAGTTGCTAGGATACAGAATTTCTGGCCATTGTCTGGGCCCAGGCAGCTAGACAGCAGTCACACCTGTCCTTTAGGGGTCTCTGCAAAGATTAAATACCCTTGTCCCACCACCTAGATCAGTGATCCCAAAACTTCTGAGGGTCATGCCCCCACCTTACCCTTGTCCATGCCCCCCATGAGCCATAGCTGGAAATGGGGCCACAGCTATGGGTGAAGGTGTCACCAAAATGTTGGGTCCATCTAGCTGAGAGCCAATAACAACCAGACAGGGATAAGGAAGAGTTGCTTTATTCTGCAGAAGAAAGGAGAGCTTTGCACCTTAGTACAAAAACTCTGTCTTACACACATTTTACAGATCCTTTATACACATTCAGACAAAGGCCCTTGCCGTGTTAACACTTGATTGGTGGTTGTCAGACCTGTGCTTTTGCTATCTGGTCAGTGAAAACCGGCTTGGAGCTAGTTCCCTCTGCCTCAAGGCAGAGGAGAGAAGACAGTTCAAAAGTTCAGGCTACTGTGTAGTGAGGTATCTGCTTCCCCCTAATGGCCACTGGTTGACATAAAGGCTGCTAGCTGTTAAGGGAGGTCACTAGTAACTTTCACAAAGGGATGCAGACAGGGGTAAGAGAGTAAGAATTTTTCTACTGAAATTTTGAAGCAATAAAACTCACACTGCTATTGTCCAGGAAACAAACCTAAACCTCCCATGCAGTACCTAGGATGTCTATTACTGAACCACCAAGGTTTCAGCTCCTTTTGTGAGATTTCCAGCTACCCAATACTGCTGCTATTCCAGGGGAGCAATTCTTGACTCCAGTAAGCATTTATCTCAGCCCTGTTCTGTGTATCACAGGTTTCTCTAGGAAAGGGCAGTGAATGGTTATAGGGTCCAGTGATCCTCATTCAAATCAAGCTAGAACCTGAGAATTCTTTCCCAGGTTGTGGGAAGGGAGACATTTCAAAGAGCTCTCTGAGCTATAGCACATGGCTAAGTAAAGAGAAAAAGCCTTCTATTCCCCCTCTGCTTTGAGTGCTGGGTTTAGTCCTGAAGCCTCTGTCACCCACCTAGTGCCCTATGGCTCACCCCTAACCCTTGATGCTGCTTTTTCTATAGAATGTGAATGGAGAGGAGGCAGTGCAGGAGCCTTCTGGGGATGCAGATCTGAGGCTTTGGGAGAGACAGATTGTCTGAGACATCAGAGCACTGTAAACCATGCAGCCACCCCCTAAATCAGATTACAGCCTGAAAATAGGCATGTGAAACTAACTCCTGCATTCCCTAGATCAAATGGCACCCCAGGCAAGAAGCATCTTAGGTGCCTGCCCCCATATGTTAAACTTTTGAATATCTTATTTTTTACTGCATTTTAACTCATTTCATGATTTTGATGCACAATTTGGATGCATGATTTTCTCTGTCATATAAGATGATATATTTGCATGCTAGAATCTGTACATCATTATTTATTCATGCCATATATAAGTAAATAAAACAAATTCATTTCCTCTAGGCATATAGAAACTTTAATTTTAACAGTAACTGAAATGTACTAATATCTAGAAATCGAACTGCCACCAACACAGGGTGAACCAGTATTAAATAGTGTTACAGTAAGAGACAGTGTTAGAATGTTAACCATAGTCCTTTAGTTCAAAGGTCACTTTTCTCGCCTTTGCTCTCATGAACTGAAGCGCAGCATTAGAGGGATCCAAAGATTGGCCAATGGCATTTTCAAGTGCTAAAATAGCAAGTTATGTCGATCTCTCATTGGCCATCATCGATTGAAGATATGGTTTAATGAGATGGAGCTTCAAGGTGAGGGTGGCTCTGTCCACCGCCTTCCGTTGCACTGCTGGGCACCAAGTCCCTGGTGGCCATTATGTGAAGCTGGGAGAAGAGAGTGGGGTGGCAAGTGGCAGAAGGCCTCTTGCCATCAGGGTCTAGATGCCCAATTTCCTCCTCATATCACTGGGCCCCCGTCGCCTTCAGGTAACCCAGGAACTAAGGCAGGAATAGGGCAGGGAAGCAATTAAACCTGAGCAAGAAAGGTAAAAGTTAATCTTGCCTTCATGGGCTGCTCACAATGGCATCCTTTTTCTGTGCCACAACTAACAAGAACATCCCAGACAGAAAAGCAGTAGGCCAAAAAGAAACCTGATAGCTGCTGAAGTAGCTCAGTTGGGTGAGTACTAGACTGAAAATGTAAAGGTCCCTGGTTCAATCCCAGGCTTTGGCATGCTCTTCTATCCCTCTTTCTCCAGG
>NW_020715528.1:0-15514 GCF_002925995.2 Terrapene triunguis
GAGGACTGGCCCAGCCTGCCCCGTGCCAGCTATCCTGAGGAGGACTGGCCCAGCTTGCCCCGGACCAGCTGCCCGAGGAGGAGCCAAGTCTGCCCCGTGCCAGCTATCCGGGGGAAGAGCTGCCGGACCGGCCCCCAAGCCCCGCACCCGAGGAGCCGATGCTGCTGGACTGGCCCGAACCCGGCATCGCCGCCGAGGTAAGCCCCGAGGGGGAACAAGGAAGTAGCCCGGGGGTAGCCGACCCCGGTCAGGCTGCAGAGGCCTGTGAGCCGATGTCAGTGTGTTTCAGTCAGGATACCTCACTGACCGGCAGCGACAGTAATCGCTGCTAGGGCCCCGGGCTGGGACACAGTGGAGTGGGTGGGCCTGCGTCCCCCCCTGCCACCCCCACTCACGGGTGGCAGGCTTCCCCCTCACCCAATGCTCAGGTAGGAACCTGGGCCCCTTACCTGCTTGTTTGCTCAACCCCTGCCCCGAAGGGCTTGAGCTGTGACTGTTTGTGCCCCGCCCTGACCCAGGGCCTGGGCCCCTTACCTGCTTGTTTGCTCAACCCCTGCCCCGAAGGGCTTGAGCTGTGACTGTTTGTGCCCCGCCCTGACACAGGGCCTGGGCCCCTTACCTGCTTGTCTGCTCAGCCCCAGCAGCGAAGGGCCTGAGTTGGGACTGTTTGTGCCCCGCCCTGACCCAGGGCCTCGGCACCTTGACTGCTTGTCTGCTCAGCCCCTGCACCGGAGGGCCTGGGCTCCTTAACTGT
The DNA here is from genome assembly GCF_002925995.2 of Terrapene triunguis. Classification (NCBI taxonomy): domain Eukaryota; kingdom Metazoa; phylum Chordata; order Testudines; family Emydidae; genus Terrapene; species Terrapene triunguis. The sequence goes on from NW_020715528.1 coordinate 755, forward strand.
TGTTTGCTCAACCCCTGTCCCAAAAGGGCTTGAGCTGTGACTGTTTCTGCCCCACCCTGATCCAGGGCCTGGGCCTGCTTTGACGGTTAGTTAGCGCTCCGCCCCTACCTAAGGGCCTGAGCTCCTGAACTGAGAGCTGCTCAGTCCTTGCGTAAAGGGACCTGAGGTTAAACTGTCTGCAATTTAGTGAGCCGGTGTGGCACCCCTCCATCTCGGAGGGTAGAGCCCCGGCTCAACCCTACTACAGACCCATTCCTACAGACTGAATAGGGAGAGTGTGCAGTACACAAATCATTGAACGATGGCGCCAAATGCGGACGGAAGCACAGGGATTGCTGAGATGCGAAGCAATGCATAACAGGGCATTCATGGAGGTGCTGACCACAGTGGAATGCCACTTTTGGGCTTAGGGAACACCTCCCTCCACCTTCCCACAACTCCCACCTCCCTCCACCTTCCCACAACTGTTAGTGGCAGAAGAGGAAGTGATGCTCAATGGGATAGCTGCCCAGAGTGCACCACTCTGAGTACCACTGTAAGTGCCACAAGTGTGAACATGCTATTGCGCAGGCAGCTGACAGTGTGAACACACAATAGCGGTTTCCCTTCAGCGCTCTGTGAACAGCACTGTAACTCCCAGTGCTATAACTAAGGCTATGTCTACACTGGCAGAGAGACTGACTGCCAGGATCCCAGGACTGATCCCCTCTGGGGAATGAAGCACAATGTCTACAGGCTATGCAGCCTTCACAAGTCTCCCTGTACCTGAAAAGGCTGCTAGCCCAAAGTGCTGAACCATCTATGCCATTACCTGGTTCCTAAACTGCAGCTACAGTTCCTACTCCAGGTGAACCCAAAGACCGAGAGGTGCAGAGACCTAACCCCTTATAATCTTAGAATCATTTTGATCCTTTTTCTATTTTGTGTCCCCTTCTTTTTATGAACTTGGAGATCTCCCAGCCTTTCTATTAGATTGCATGTAACAATGTGGCTCAGTGGGGGTGAGTGTGTGAACACCTCTGAAATCTACAAAGGGAAGATGCTAGGAAGAATAGTTCCCCAAATCAGAATAGCCTTAAAACTCTGCACTATGAAATGACTGAATGCATGCTGCTCACCTATGGAAGCATTGCAAGGCATTAAGCTGTCAGATATGTATTGTTCAGTGAGAGCTGTTTGAACTTCTTTTACTAATGTCTCTCTAAGGTCTGTATGTGTTTTGAGGCGAGAGGACAGAAGAAGTATTAGCTACACAATAGTGAAATCTAAGGAGAAAACTATAATTGGCTTTGAGGTTGTAGGCTCAATGTAAGCAAAAATTTGGTTTTGGTATTGAAATATTCAGCTGGGTAAATCTGGGTTGCATTGCCTGGGTAAAAATCTCTGATTGGGGTTTCGGCATCACTAAATATGCCCCTGCATTCTTGGGTTGCTCTTTTAGGATTTTTAAGGGTTGATTTTCTGCTGTATTAATCTGATGGTTTGACTAAATTGACGACTTGATTCCAATGCAATATCCATGTTAACTCATTGATTTACTGATTTGACCTGAACTTTATCACTGCATTGTTTAACCCTTAGCTGAGTGGTGTTTATAGTCATTTAGCCCTAGTGATGTGTGCTCTTGGCTTTATTTGTTCATGTTAATAATACATGTAACTGGGATATTGAGTCATTTCTTTTAATAAGCAACAGGGGCTGGAACTTGTATTTATATATTTCCCTTTAATTCAATCTCCATTTTCTTCATTTCATTACTGTTCTAAGTTAAGAAATCTGCAGCAACAAAAACAGACACAAACCGGTTGCTGCCCCATTCTGTGCCCATGCAGTGGGAGTAGAGAACAAACTCCTCCTGGAGCGGGGATTGTCACACTAGACTGTAAATACAGACACATGTTCCAAGGTTTGCTGTCTTTCTCAAATCACACTGTGAGGGTGACACCTACAGCTCTGTGTAATCACGCCTGACAGGAAGGAGACCCCTATGTGCATTGCCTTGGGAGGCAGGGGGATCTGGGGGACTCTGGACACTGGGGGCTATTTACCCAGAGCTCAGGAGCAATCTACTCAGAGGTGATGCAGTAAAAAAGGGCTGGGCACTGCTATCCCCACTTATTTCTCCTTATCCCCTTTCAGTCTCCCCACTTTCCCTTTCTTTCCCCTCCCCCCACCCTCTGGCAGGGAGACGTGCTCACTTCCCTGTTCCCGGGGCGCTCACTCTCCCATAGCTGGATTGGCCCCTGCGAGTGCTAATAGGAGCGAGATCCTGGGTATGGGTCAGTCCCTGCAGTGGCTCTGGGACACACAGAGGCAGGAGGAGGAGCAGAGATGGGGCTAGTTCCCAGCTCAGAAAGTCCCTGGCCCGGTGAGTGTGGCAGCTGCAGCCTGGGTTGGTCTTGAAGGAGCCAGGAAGGGGCCGGTGCAGTGGGGAGCGGGGGACTGGTAGGAAGGAAGGCAGGAAAAGAGCCATGGGGCAGATCCCAGAGGCAGGGCTCTATAAGGTACAAGACACTGCTGGTGCTGCTGCCTCCAGTGGGAGCCCGGGCTGAGCTCTGGGCTGCTACTGCGGCCCCAGCAGGCCTGGTCCAGGGACAGACTTTCAGTGAAGCACTTTCTGTGCCCATCCGAGGTGGGGACTTTCTCCAGCTGGACCCAGTCACAGGCTCATGTCCTTTCTTTCCTCTTGGCTTTGCCCCCCCACCTTCAGAGTCAGGTGAGCATTACTGAGGCCTGGTCTACACTACGATTTTAGGTCAAATTTAGCAGTGTTACCTCGATTTAAGCCTGGACCCATCCACACGATGAAGCCTTTTTTTTTTTTTACTTAAAGGGCTCTTTAAATCGATGTCTTTACTCCACCACCGATGAGGGGATTACGCTGAAATTGGCCTTGCTGGGTCGAATTTGGGGTAGTGTGGGCGCAATTCAATGGTATTGGCCTCCGGGAGCTATCCCAGAGTGCTCCATTGTGACCACTCTGGACAGTGCTCTCAACTCAGATGCACTGGCCAGGTAGACAGGAAAAAGCTCGCAAACTTTTGAATCACATTTCCTGTTTGGCCAGTGTGGCAAGATGCAGGTAAGTGCAGATCTCATCAGCAGAGGTGACCATGATGGAGTCCCAGGATTGCAAAAGAGCTCCAGCATGGACCGAACAGGAGGTATGGGATCTGTTCGCCATATGGGGAGACGAATCCGTGCTAGCTGAACTCCGTTCGAGTAAATGAAATGCCAAAATATTAGAAAAAATCTCAAAGGGCATGAAGGACAGAGGCCATAACAGGGACACACAGCAATGCCGTGTGAAAATTAAGGAGCTAAGGCAAGCCTACCAAAAAACCAGAGAGGGAAAACAGCTGCTCTAGATCAGAGCCCTGAACATGCCGCTTCTATGATGAGCAGCATGCCATGCTAGGGGGTGCAACCACCACTACCCCAACCTTGTGCTTTGACTCCATCAATGGAGAATCACGCAACACGGAAGTGGGTTTTGGGGATGAGGAAGATAGCTCACAGCAAGGAAGTGGAGAAACTGGTTTCCCCAACAGCCAAGATATGTTTCTCACCCTGGACCTGGATCCAGTAACCCCCGAACCCACGCAAGGCGTGCTCCCGGACCCTGAGGGCACACAAGGGACCTCTGGTGAGTGTACCTTTGTAAATATTACACATGGTTTAAAAGCAAGTGTGTTTAATAATTAATTTGCCCTGGCATTCGCAGCCAGTACACCTACTGGAAAAGTCTGTTAACGTGTATGGGGATGGAGCGGAAATCTTCCAGGGACATCTCCATAAAGCTCTCCTTGATGTACTCCCAAAGCCTTTGCAAAAGGTTTCTGGGGAGGGCGGCCTTATTCCATCCGCCATGGTAGGACACTTTACCACGCCAGGCCAGTAGCACATAGTCGGGAATCATTGCATAACAAAGCATGGCAGCGCATGGTCCCGGTGTTTGCTGGCATTCAAACAACATCCATTCTTTATCTCACTGTATTATCCTCAGGAGAGTGATATCATTCATTGAAATAGGGTGCTTTTATTAAGGGGACATTCAGAGATGCCCGTTCCTGCTCGGCTGTTTGGCTGTGGCTGAACAGAAATGTTCCCCGCTGTTAGCCATGCGGTGGGGGGAGGGGTGAAGCATGAGTGATCTCTCACACCAAACCAGCAGGTCCTCAATATAAGAGGCAAAATGCGACCTTGTAACAAAAGCACACATGCTATGTAATGTGAACAGCAAGGTTTAACGTGAAAGAGTGTACCCATTGTTCTCTAAAATGTGTCTTTTTAACTACCACCTCTCTCTTCCTCCACCAGCTACAAATGTTTCTCCTTCACAGAGGCTAGCGAAGATTAGAAGGTGAAAAAAACGCACTCGGGATGAAATGTTCTCTGAGCTCCAGCTGTCTTCCCACACTGACAGAGCACAGCAGAATGCGTGGAGGCAGACAATGTCAGAGTGCAGGAAAGCACAATATGAACGTGAGGAGTGGTGGCGGGCTGAAGAGAGTAAGTGGTGGGTTGAAGATGATAGGTGGCATCAGCTTGCTGACAGAAGGCAAGAGTCGATGATCAGGCTGCTGGAAGATCAAACTCATATGCTCCAGTGTATGGTTGAGCTGCAGGAAAGGCAGCAGGAGCACAGACCGCTGCTACAGCTCCTGTGTAACCAACATCCCTCCTCCCCAAGTTCCATTGCCTCCTCACCCAGATGCCCAAGAACGTGGGGGGGGGGGGGCCTTCCAGCCACCCAGCCACTCCACCCCAGAGGATTGCCCAAGAAACAGAAGGCTGGCCTTCAATAAGTTTTAAAGTGCAGTGTGGCCTTGTCCTTCTCTCCTCCCCCACCCCACCTGGTGCTTCCCTCCCAGGCTACCTTGGCAGTTATCCCCCTATTTGTGTGATGAATTAATAAAGAATGCATGAATGTGAAGCAACAATGACTTTATTGCCTTTGCAAGCGGTGACCGAAGGGGGGAGGGGAGGGTGGCTAGCTTACAGGGAAGTAGAGTGAACCAAGGGGGGAGGGGGTTCATCAAGAAGAAACAAACAGAACTTTCACTGTAGCCTGGCCAGTCATGAAACTGGTTTTCAAAACTTCTCTGATGTGCACCGCGCCCTCCTGTACTCTTCTAAACACCCTGGTGTCTGGCTGTGCGTAATCCACGGCCAGGCGATTTGCCTCAACCTCCCACCCCGCCATAAATGTCTCCCCCTTACTCTCACAGATATTGTGGAGCGCACAGCAAGCAGTAATAACAGTGGGAATATTGGTTTCACTGAGGTCTATCCGAGTCAGTAAAATGCGCCAGCGTGCTTTTAAACGTCCAAATGCACATTCTGCCACCATTCTGCACTTGCTCAGCCTATAGTTGAACAGCTCCTGACTACTGTCCAGGCTGCCTGTGTATGGCTTCATAAGCCATGGCATTAAGGGGTAGGCTGGGTCCCCAAAGATAACTATAGGCATTTCAACATCCCCAACGGTTATTTTCTGGTCTGGGAAGAAAGTCCCTTCCTGCAGCTTTTGAAACAACCAGAGTTCCTGAAGACGCGAGCATCATGTACCTTTCCCGGCCATCCCACATTGATGTTGGTGAAAAGTCCCTTGTGATCCACCAGTGTTTTCAGCAGCATTGAAAAGTACCCCTTGCGGTTTATGTACTCGCTGGCTTGGTGCTCCAGTGCCAAGATAGGGATATGGGTTCCATCTATCGCCCCACCACAGTTAGGGAATCCCATTGCAGCAAAGCCATCCACTATGACCTGCACATTTCCCAGAGTCACTACCCTTGATATCAGCAGCTCTTTGATTGCATTGGCTACTTGGATCACAGCAGCCCCCACAGTAGATTTGCCCACTCCAAATTGATGCCCAACTGACCGGTAGCTGTCTGGCATTGCAAGCTTCCACAGGGCTATCACCACTCGCTTCTCAACTGTGAGGGCTGCTCTCATCTTGGTATTCTGGTGGTTCAGGGCAGGGAAAAGCAAGTCACAAAGTTCCATGAAAGTGCCCTTATGCATGCGAAAGTTTCACAGCCACCTGGAATCGTCCCAGACCTGCAACACTATGCGGTCCCACCAGTCTGTGCTTGTTTCCCGGACCCAGAATTGGCATTCCACAGCATGAACCTGCCCCATTAACACCATGATGTGCACATTGCTGGGGCCCGTACTTTGTGAGAAGTCTATGTCCATGTCTATGTCCTCATCACTCTCGTCACCGCGCTGCCATCGCCTCCTTGCCTGGTTTTGCCTTGGCAGGTTCTGGTTCTGCATATACTCCAGAATAATGCGTGTGGTGTTTACAGTGCTCATAATTGCCGCGGTGATCTGAGCGGGCTCCATGATCCCAGTGCTATGGCGTCTGGGCTGAAAAATGGCATGAAACAATTGTCTGCTCTGACGGAGGGAGGGGCATCTGACGACATGGCTTACAGGGAATTAAAGTCCACAAAGGGGGTGGCTTCGCATCAAGAAGAAACACAAACAACTGTCACACAGAATGGCCCCCTCAAGGATTGAACTCAAAACCCTGGGTTTAGCAGGCCGTTGATTTCACGGAGGGAGGGAGGAAGCAAATGAATACAAAACAAATCCGGTCTATTTCTTGTTTTGATCCACTCCATCTATCTTTTACATCTTTAGGCTGGCAGCAGACGGTGCAGTTCGACTGCTAGCCATCATCATCTCCTGGCTACTCGCCAGAAGACGGTGCAGTAGGACTGCTAGCCATCGTCATCTCCTGGGGGTGCTCAGCAGAAGATGGGAATGACCTGGCTGAGTCACTCCCATGTCTGCCCAGGCGCCCCTGACTAACCTCACCGAGGTCAGCGAAAAGAGCACTCAGGAATACGACGACGACGGCTACCAGTCATAACACACCGTCTGCTGCCAAAAGGCAATGAGCTGCTGCTGTGTAGCAATGCAGTCCTACGTCTGCCACCACCCAGGAGACTTACGGTTATGGTCAGCTGTGCAGGCTCCATGGTGTCTGCAGAGGTAAAAAGGCGTGAAACGATTGTCTGCCGTTGCTTTCATGGAGGGGGGGCCTGACGACATGTACCCAGAATCACCCGCAACACTGTTTTTGCCCCATCAGGCATTGGGATCTCAACCCAGAATTCCAATGGGTGGCAGAGACTGCGGGAACTGTGAGATAGCTACCCACAGCTACCCACGGTGCAACACTCCGGAAATCGACGCTAGCCTTGGTACTGTGGACGCAGTCTGCCAACTTAATGCACTTAGAGCATTTTTTGTGGGGACACACACAATCAACTGTATAAAAAGAATTTCTGAAAAACCGACTTCAATAAATTCGACCTAATTTTGTAGTGTAGACATACCCTGAATCTCTCCAAGCAAGGTTGAGCAATTCCCCTCATGTGGCTTCATGCAGATGACTCATTACATTGTAGCTCTTTTGCTGGACAATGGCTGTTGATGGGTTGTTTGACACCCTGTCTGGGCGTTGGTTACTTTAGTTGCTGTTGCCACTGGGGAGCTAATATTTGGCATAGTGACAACCATACTACACAATTCTCATAACTTCATATGCATTAATGGTATACATATATGGATAGAGAAATGACTTTCAGCAGATCATAACCTTTCCCCTGATACCTTACAAGTCATGCTCTATATGTAAGATCAAGATTATATGGGAGTTACAACACGCTCCCCCAAAGGTATAGAATGTCACACTGAGATTCTATTTTCATTTGTTATGTAACCAACTTTGATCTCTGTGTCTAACACTTATAATCACTTAAAATCTATCTTTCTGTAGTTAATAAACTTATTTTAATGTTTTACACTTATTTGTGAAATTGTCCAAAGTGATTGGGAAAGCTGCTCAGATTAAAAAGGCTGGTGCATGTTCACTTTTTTTTTAATTAATTAATGAGCTTGCACTTTTCAAGAGGTTTTGAGCAGTGTAAGATGGTACATTTCTGAGGTACAAGGCTGAGGGCTGGGGAGATATGCTGGTGGCTCTCTATGTATAATTGAGGAGTGGCTTATAGAGCATTCATGCAACTTAGTTGGGTGCATTGCTGCATGTTGTTGGCTGAGTGATCACAGCACTAGGAGGGGTTTTGCTGCTTGTCACTAGTGCAGCATTGTAAGACACAGCCCACGTTGGAGAGATAAGAGGACAGAACAGTCCCACAGTTTGGGATTGTACTCCACGGATCCCACCACACAGAGACCCTCCTGTGGCCAGCCGTGGTAATATTGTACTCTGCCTAGTAGCTTCAACAGCTACAGATGCTAGATGAGTTACAGCGACCTTGACCTTGTTTCCATGTTTATCCAATGCCTCCTTTCAACACTTGTCAGCAAAAAGACCCGTTTCTTTTGCAAGCATTTGTATGGCTATCCAGAGTCGGGCTTCTCTGTTAACAAAAAAGCTTGACCAAAAGGTGACAAGAGGAGGCACGTTCAGCAAGGCAGCACTGGATGCTGGATCCTGAATCTGCTCTTTATCCAGCAGGTCTCTTGGCAAGCTCTGCCATGGTGCCACTCTCTGGGACTTCTCCCGTAACTGCTCCATTTTTCATCAACAATAATAACATGAAAGGTGAAAGGACAGTAATTCTCCATTTCCTGCAAACCCTGCAGAGAACCTCCTAGAAGGGTCTCTGTGCATAGATATTCCCAGCAAATCGCATGGGTGCACAACACAGTCTTTCCTGTCACAGCAAATTGCAGCCGGAGCAACCTCCTTGCCAATGCCAATGCCAATGCCAATAGCCTTTTCATCAACTCCAGACTGAGGATTTGATTCTCTCCAACACTCCTCTGGAAAGAAGCCTTTTCCTTCACAAGCATTTACTTGAATTGCCAAGGGAGGTCTCTTCTGTTTCCTAGGAAGACACAGGAAAATGTGAGTAGAGGAGACAAAAGCCATACAACAAGGCACTACTGGGAGTTGAACCCAGGATCTCCTGTTTACTAGACAGGTGCTTTAGCCAGCTAAGCCATAGTGCCTGCCTCAATGGCTGCTTTGTAACTGTTCCACTTGGTGGTCCAAGACAACACCTTCAAATTCCAAAGTACAGATGTTCCACATTTCCTTCAAGGCTTGCAGACTTTTTGATGTCTGGCTCTCTGTGCAGAGAAAGCCACAGCTGAGCTGACAGAGGGCTTCTAACATGCGCTTCTCCCACAAGCTGCTGTGGTCATATACTGATTTAGTACTCTGTGTTTCAGTGACAGCAACTTCAGCTCAACTCTGAGTCATGGTAACCTTTCCATCAGCTCCAGACTTAACATTTAACACTTTCCAAGACTTAGCCGCAAAGAAGGCTCTCTCTGTCTTGAACAAGCACTTACAAGGATTGTGCAGTGAGGTCTTTTCTTTTCATGAGAAGAGATACAAAAAAAAGGAGCCTGACAGACAAGCTAGGTTCAGCAAGGAAGAACTGGCCGGTCAAGCCAGGATCTCCTGGTTAGTAGGAAGGCTCTTCAGCCAGCACTTCCCAAAGATTACTATCTAGAGGCCACTTCCCACAGAGACTGATTATGTTTACAGACCCATCCTGAAATTAGAGCAGGATAATTTAAAGATTTATCTCATAGTAAAGTAACACAATTCAAACGTCATCACGGAGGAGAAAGAACTCCTTCATTTAATATTTATTGCTATTGATCTCACTGACAAACTTCCTTTTCTCGGTGCTGCTCCCAGCACTTTAGGGAGTTTTTCCTCTTCTCCCTTCCAGCTGTGGTTATGGGACTGCAGCAGCTCCCCAGATGGCCAGCTTTGCTCTTTCACTTCTCTGGATGAAGCTGGGTTTGCCACCAGTTTAGTTCATATCTGAGATCTCAAGTACCAGCAGTTAGTTACCAAGGCTAAATTCCCATTGCCATCACTGCAAGGTTATCCTGGGCTGTCAGGGCTGCAGGATTTGGCCCATAGTCAGTCAAGGTGCTATAGCTGCTGCTCTCTTACATGGTGAGTCCTGCAGCCTATTACCAAATTGCTCTGCCATAGTCTGCAGGGCAGCCTGATTTGCTGAGAATCTGGCAGAAGAGAGACACAGGAGTATTGAAGGAAAATGTCGTCACAACCGGCAGGAGCAGGAAAGGTTGGGTTTGTTTTAAACTTCTCTCCCTGCTCAAGCCTTTAATCATTCCTGTGGCTCTTCTCTGAACCCTCTGCAATTTATCAGGGAAAACAACCAACCAATGAACCAAACAAACAAACAAACCACACCAGACTGTTCTGACTGATGTAACCATCTATTGCCTTCCAAGGCTGAATATAAATCAGATCATTCCGTTCACCCAAGAGTTCAACTTCAATGGCTTTTTGTTTTCCAATTCTAGTCAAATCCTGTGCAACAGCATTATTGTTAACTCATCAGTTGGGCTATGTCTACACTAGAAAATTCAAAGCGCTGCCGTGGCAGTGCTCCTGCAGCAGCACTCTGAAGTGGGAGTGTGGTCACGTGCGAGCGCAGATATAGAGCTGTCCCAGCACTCCTGGTAATCCACCTCCACAAGGTGAATAGCTCTGAGCTCTGTGAGCGCGGCTCCCAGTGCTTGGATCCTGGCCTCACTAGTGTTTTAAAATGCTCAAACTTGCTGCACTCAGGGGTGTGATTTTTCCAAAGAGGATGGATCTAGACTGTTTTCAGTAGTAGCAGATGACAGAACAAGGAGTAATGGTCTCAAGTTGCAGTGGGGGGGGGGTTAGGTTGGATAACAGGAAAAACGTTTTCACTAGGAGGGTGGTGAAGCACTGGAAGGGGTTACCTAGGGAGGTGGTAGAATCTCCTTACTTAGAGGTTTTTAAGGTCAGGCTTGACAGAGCCCTGGCTGGGATGATTGAGTTGGGGATTGGTCCTGCTTTGAGCAGGGGGTTGGACTAGATGACCTTCTGAGGTCCCTTCCAACCCTGACATTCTATGAAGTTAGACCACTATAAAATGTATATAAAATGTAGACAAGCTCTGGTCACTTAACATTCACACATTCAAAAAGTTGGCAGGTCTAAGTCTTTCCTCCCACACCAACATGAAAAAAAATCAGTGACAGAAAATGCCCTGAAGCACCTTTGCTGCCTTGCACAACAGACTGGGGAAATACATGATGGAAAGTGCTTTCCTCTCTCCTCCTGACACTGAGTAACATTTCTGTCTGTCCTTGAGATCCTGTCACAGGAACAAGGCTTGAGGATGCAAATGACATGTTAAGGCTTCATTGGTTTATACATTCCTTTACTCCTTCATTAGTGATAAGGGTGCATTAGCTAGAAATAATCCAGCTCTGACTTTCACACCGTAGGTTATTTGCAGGCTCGCAATAAAAAAAAAATCTTTCTTTCTAACCTGAGCAAGTTGAATCTGGGTTCATTGCAAGATGAAAAATAGAGAGCCCAAGGATGACTTTCTTTCATCAAATATTTTTAGAGTATATCTCATTAACTGGGTGGGTCTCCTGCTAGGAATTGTCTGTCCAGTGACAGAACCGAGCAAGGGGGGAGGATCCCAGTGGTCGGGCTCCAGCCTGAGCAAGCCCCTGGATCCCGAGCCCGGCAAGCCCGAGTCAGCTGGCCTGGAACAATTGTGCATTTTTAATTGTACTGTAGACATACACTTGGTGTCAAAATCACAGCTTTCTCCTCAGGAAATCAAGCCCTAGTCCCCCACGTGACAGGTCGGGATAGTCACCGCCATACTCATGAGGTCATAACTGATAACTGCCCCTGCACAGGGACCTAGGGGAATGACTTGGGCAGCTCTTTGGCCAGCTGTGGCTGTCAGGAGATCCAGCGAGGCAGGAGTTGCTCTGGGTTCTATGCAGGGGGAGATTAACTGGGAGAAGTGGGGAGTTTGTCTCTGATTTACAGGGAGCTTTGCCAGAGTGGAGCCTGTAGGTCACATGCTGGGGAACTGTCACGGGCACACAGGCTGTGCTCTGGAACAGCTCTGAATCAAACCCAGGCAGGACCCTCGTCAGTGTGACACCCCTAAGGGTACGCTCTCATTGGGGGAAGCCCCCTTGGCTTCAGCACCTCCTGGGACTGACCTTGGACCTTTCAGCACCCCTGTTCCACACCAAGAGCTTCCCACAGTGAGTCCATCTGAATAGGACACCTGGGAAAGCCTTATACCCCCCCAAAGGGGAGTCATCCACCCCCAACTTCCACAATCACCAGTGACTGTCAGCCAGCGTTGTAAAACAGAAGGTTTATTAGTGGTCTGAAATACAGCGTGGGAAAGTTCTTTGTTAGCAGAGGAAACAGGAAGATTCAGCAAAGTTCATCTTGGTGATACCCAGAACTCACAGCCTGGGCTCTCCCCCCTGACTCCCAAAGACTCCTTGCTTCCAACAGCCCAACCTCAGCCATGCCTTTTTGCCCCTCTTCAGTCCTTCATTCTCTTTCCCAGGCAAACTGGTCACCTGGCCTCCACCTCTTTCTTTGTTCTCCAACTCATCCCAGCCAGCTGGCTTCTTCCAGCAGGTACGCCCTGGCCACCAGTTGCTAGGATACAGAATTTCTGGCCATTGTCTGGGCCCAGGCAGCTAGACAGCAGTCACACCTATCCTTTAGGGGTCTCCGCAAAGATTAAATACCCTTGACCCACCACCTAGATCAGTGATCCCAAAACTTCTGAAGGTCATGCCCCCACCTTACCCTTGTCCATGCCCCCCATGAGCCACAGCTGGAAATGGGGCCACAGCTATGGGTGAAGGTGTCACCAAAATGTTGGGTCCATCTAGCTGAGAGCCAATAACAGCCAGACAGGGATAAGGAAGAGTTGCTTTATTCTGCAGAAGAAAGGAGAGCTTTGCACCTTGGTACAAAAACTCTGTCTTACACACATTTTACAGATCCTTTATACACATTCAGACAAAGGCCCTTGCCGTGTTAACACTTGATTGGTGGTTGTCAGACCCGTGCTTTTGCTATCTGGTCAGTGAAAACCGGCTTGGAGCTAGTTCCCTCTGCCTCAAGGCAGAGGAGAGAAGACAGTTCAAAAGTTCAGGCTACTGTGTAGTGAGGTATCTGCTTCCCCCTAATGGCCACTGGTTGACATAAAGGCTGCTAGCTGTTAAGGGGGGTCACTAGTAACTTTCACAAAGGGATGCAGACAGGGGTAAGAGAGTAAGAATTTTTCTATTGAAATTTTGAAGCAATAAAACTCACACTGCTATTGTCCAGGAAACAAACCTAAACCTCCCATGCAGTACCTAGGATGTCTATTACTGAACCACCAAGGTTTCAGCTCCTTTTGTGAGATTTCCAGCTACCCAATACTGCTGATATTCCAGGGGAGCAATTCTTGACTCCAGTAAGCATTTATCTCAGCCCTGTTCTGTGTATCACAGGTTTCTCTAGGAAAGGGCAGTGAATGGTTATAGGGTCCAGTGATCCTCATTCAAATCAAGCTAGAACCTGAGAATCCTTTCCCAGGTTGTGGTAAGGGAGACATTTCAAAGAGCTCTCTGAGCTATAGCACGTGGCTAAGTAAAGAGAAAAAGCCTTCTATTCCCCCTCTGCTTTGGGTGCTGGGTTTAGTCCTGAAGCCTCTGTCACCCACCTAGTGCCCTATGGCTCACCCCTAACCCTTGATGCTGCTTTTTCTATAGAATGTGAATGGAGAGGAGGCAGTGCAGGAGCCTTCTGGGGATGCAGATCTGAGGCTTTGGGAGAGACAGATTGTCTGAGACATCAGAGCACTGTAAACCATGCAGCCACCCCCTAAATCAGATTACAGCCTGAAAATAGGCATGTGAAACTAACTCCTGCATTCCCTAGATCAAATGGCACCCCAGGCAAGAAGCATCTTAGGTGCCTGCCCCCATATGTTAAACTTTTGAATATCTTATTTTTTACTGCATTTTAACTCATTTCATGATTTTGATGCACAATTTGGATGCATGATTTTCTCTGTCATATAAGATGATATATTTGCATGCTAGAATCTGTACATCATTATTTATTCATGCCATATATAAGTAAATAAAACAAATTCATTTCCTCTAGGCATATAGAAACTTTAATTTTAACAGTAACTGAAATGTACTAATATCTAGAAATCGAACTGCCACCAACACAGGGTGAACCAGTATTAAATAGTGTTACAGTAAGAGACAGTGTTAGAATGTTAACCATAGTCCTTTAGTTCAAAGGTCACTTTTCTCGCCTTTGCTCTCATGAACTGAAGCGCAGCATTAGAGGGATCCAAAGATTGGCCAATGGCATTTTCAAGTGCTAAAATAGCAAGTTATGTCGATCTCTCATTGGCCATCATCGATTGAAGATATGGTTTAATGAGATGGAGCTTCAAGGTGAGGGTGGCTCTGTCCACCGCCTTCCGTTGCACTGCTGGGCACCAAGTCCCTGGTGGCCATTATGTGAAGCTGGGAGAAGAGAGTGGGGTGGCAAGTGGCAGAAGGCCTCTTGCCATCAGGGTCTAGATGCCCAATTTCCTCCTCATATCACTGGGCCCCCGTCGCCTTCAGGTAACCCAGGAACTAAGGCAGGAATAGGGCAGGGAAGCAATTAAACCTGAGCAAGAAAGGTAAAAGTTAATCTTGCCTTCATGGGCTGCTCACAATGGCATCCTTTTTCTGTGCCACAACTAACAAGAACATCCCAGACAGAAAAGCAGTAGGCCAAAAAGAAACCTGGTAGCTGCTGAAGTAGCTCAGTTGGGTGAGTACTAGACTGAAAATGTAAAGGTCCCTCGTTCAATCCCAGGCTTTGGCATGCTCTTCTATCCCTCTTTCTCCAGG
>NW_020715529.1:0-6870 GCF_002925995.2 Terrapene triunguis
ACCCCGGACAGCGCCCACTGCTCCTCAAAGGTGGTAAGGGAGCCAGCGGACGCTGCCCAGTGGAACTCCGCCCGGAGACGTGAAACCAAAAAATTACGGAAGTAGGCCCCACAGTCGCAGAGCACCCCCTCGGTCAACATCTTCTCCCTGGTATTATAGATGGTGAGCTTAGCTAGGGCCAGGAAGAGGTTGACGAGGAGGTCTCGCGACTTCGTGGGGCCACGGATAGGGTGTGCATAAATAAACAGGTGTGGGGAAAAGTGCAGCCAGAACCTCAACAAGAGGTTCTGGAGGAGCCGAAACAGGGGCTGCAGCCTGGCGCACTCGAGGTATGCGTGCGCCAGGGTCTCCCGTAGGCCGCAAAATGGGCAGGCCTCGGGAATGGGGGTGAACCGCGCTAGGTACACGCCCGTGCTCACGGCTCCGTGAAGGAGCCGCCAACCAATATCCCCGGCAGGCCTGGGAACTAAGGTGGAATAAAGACTAGCCCACCGGGGCTCCTCACCCTCCACAGGTATCAGATAGTCCCGCCATTTGGTGTCAGGTCGGGACACGAGGGTGAGGAGATGCAACGTGTGGAGCACGAGTGTGTACAGATGGTCTCTGGGCGCGGTTCGAAACCGGACCGGCTGCAAAGCGTGCAGCCGGCTTGGATTATGGGATCGGGGAAGTCGGGGGGGCTCGCGGGACAGGGGCCCAATAAAAAGATCCGGAGGGCCTGGGGTGAGGGGTGGGCGGGGAGCGCCTTCCCGCAAGGTCCGCCACAGGAAGTCGAGAGCGGGAGGTGACAACGCAGCGCCCACCTCCCGGAGTACACGCAGAGGGGTCGTAAGGGTGGAGAGCCCCATGCGCCGACCAAGCGCGCGGGGATCCACCCAGTCCCCTCTGGTGTAGTCCAGGAGGTCTCCGACCCTGGTGGTTTCCGCCAGGACTAACCTCCGGCTCACCGAGGGTGACTCCGCCACCTGCACACGGAGATCGGGATTGTGCAGCAGGGGCTCCGCGAGGAGATCCGCGCCCTCGGTGGCCACAGTGGACCTGGTCGCCGAGAAAAGCTTCCAGGTCCGGAGAAGGTCCTGGTAGAAGATCGGCAGCTCCGAGAGGTCTCGCGGAAGACCTCTCGGGTGAAGAAAAAGGAGCTGCCGGTCGTATCGGAGCCCTCGGAGGCGGCGAAGGAAGGCGTGCGCTAACGTGCTCCATGCCGGACTACCAGCACCATAAAGGAGCCTCTGCAGGGCCTGGAGGCGGAAGACATGGACCCGGCTACGTAGACAGACCAGGCCCTGTCCCCCCTCCTCCAGGGGGAGACTCAGAACCCCTGCAGAGACCCAGTGCAGTCCCGGCCAGAAAAACTCCAGGGCCATCCTCTGGAGCCTGGCCAGGATCCCCGGGGCCGGGCTAAGGGTGTTGAGTCGGTGCCAAAGCATGGACAGGACGAGTTGGTTCAGCACCAGCGCCCTCCCTCGCAGGGAGAGACACCGGAGTAGTCCTGTCCATCTCCGCAACCGCTCACCCACCCTGGCCTCCAAATCCTGCCAGTTCTCCGGCGGAGAAGGATGCGTGGCGGAAAGATAAACGCCAAGATAGAGCAGCGGACCCGCGCTCCACCGAATGGCTTGAAGCGCGGGTGGGAGGGAGCTGGTCTGCCACCCGTCCCCGACCACCAGGCCAGAGCTCTTGACCCAGTTGACCTGGGCGGAGGAGGCCGCCGAATAAACGGCCTGGCAGGCCTCCACCCGCACCAGATCTTCTGGGTCCTGGACCACGAGGAGCACGTCGTCGGCGTACGCCGACAGGACCAGCCGCATCTCCGGCTCTCGAAGCGCCAAACCCGAAATCCTCCGGCGGAGGAGGCAGAGGAAGGGCTCGATCGCCAGAGCGTACAGCTGGCCCGAGAGGGGGCACCCTTGACGCACTCCCCGCCCGAAGCTGACCGGCTCGGTCAGGGCCCAGTTGAGCCGGACCAAACACTTCGCTTCAGCGTACAGCACCCGGAGAAAGCCTACAAACTGGGGCCCGAAGCCGAAAGCCCGCAGGGTGCCCAGGAGATACCCGTGGTCCATCCTGTCGAACGCCTTCTCCTGGTCCAGGGACAGGAGGGCGAACGACAGACCATCCCTACGCCCCAGCTCTAAAAGGTCACGGACCAGGTATAGGTTATTAAAGATGCTCCGGCCCGGGACGGTGTAGGTCTGGTCGGGATGGACCACGTCCGCCAGCACGGACCCCAGCCGCAGCGAGATAGCCTTCGCTACGACCTTATAGTCCGTGCTGAGGAGCGAGAGGGGACGCCAATTCCGTAAATCGCGAAGGTCCCCCTTCTTCGGCAACAGGGCGAGCACAGCTCGCCGGCACGAGAGAGGGAGGACCCCGCTTAGCAAGGACTCGGTCCAGACGGTGACGAGGTCTGGGCCGAGGACATCCCAGAACACGCGGTAGAACTCCACGGTCAGCCCGTCCATGCCCGGCGATTTGTTGGTGGGCATGAGCCGGAGGGCTTCCGAGAACTCGGCTAGGGAGAGAGGCAACTCCAGCCGGTCTCGGTCGCCCGCGCTGACCGTCGGGAGCCCGGTCCAGAGCACCCTGCGGGCCTCGGCGTCGGTCGGATCCGGGGAAAAAAGAGCGGCATAGAAGGCCCTGGCCCTTCCACGCATCTCCTCCGGATCCGTGAGGGGGGAGCCGTCCTCCGCCAGGAGGCAGGTGACATGCTTTTTGGCCCCCCTCCTTTTCTCCAGGGCATAGAAGAAGCGGGAGCCGCGATCCAGCTCCCGAAGGAGACGGATGCGGGATCGAACGAACGCGCCCCGGGCCCGGTGGTCTTCCAGGGCCCGGAGCTCCTCCCGCTTCTCCCGGTACGCCTCACAGAGGGGTGGATCCTCGGGGCTGGAGGCTAGACGCCTCTCCAGCTCCAGGACCTCCCGCTCCAACTGCCCCATCAGCGCACCCCTCCGCCGGCTGGCGCCCCGGGCGTAGTTCCGGCAAAAGAGCCGTGCGCGGACCTTCCCCACATCCCACCACCGCCGCGCCGAGGGGAAGGCGCGCCGCTGCTCCTGCCAGGTCAACCAAAACTCCCGGAAGGTGGCCACAAAGTCCACGTCCTCCAGCAAACTATTATTAAAATGCCAATAGGCTGGCCCTGGCCGCTCAGAACTGAGAGAGGCCGTCACGGACACCAAATGGTGATCCGAGAACGGGGCCGGCCGAACGCTGGAGGCATGGGCCTGTGCCAGATGAAGGCGGGACAAATAAATCCTGTCCAACCGGGAGTGGTGCGACCGGTCATCCTCCACCTGGACATAGGTGAAGGTGGTATCGTCGTCCGGGTGGTGGTCGCGCCAGACGTCCACCAGGGAGTGATGGTCTACAATCTCCCTGAGGACGCCCGCGGCCGCCTGGGAAGTCTCAAGCCCTGAGCGGTCCCGGTCCTCGAGGGTGGTGTTAAAGTCCCCGCCCAGGACCAGGCACTCGCGAGAATCCAGAGTGCCGAGGAAGGCCGCCGCCCGCCGATAGAAAGGCACGTGGTCCGGGCCCTTGTTCGGGGCATAAATGTTGACCAAATTTAAAACTAGCCCTTCCACACGGGCCCGGACGTGCAGCAGGCGGCCCGGCACAACCTCGGCGACCCCCAGCACCTCAGGCCGCAGCCCCGGGGAGAACAGGGTGGCCACCCCAGCTGAGTGGGCGCTGAGGTGGCTAAAATAAACCCCATCTCCCCACTCCAGCCGCCAGCTAGCCTCGACGGCCGGAGCCGTATGGGTCTCCTGCAGGAAAATCACAGAGTACCCCCCCTCCCGAAGGAAGGAGAGCACTTGGCACCTGCGGAGACCCACCCTACAGCCCCGGGCGTTCAACGATGCAAAGGTGGTGACTGTCATGTCGAGGGCTGGGGCAGATCCTCACAGGCGGAGGGATCGACGGCCTCCAGCGGGCCCCGCAAGATCCCATGCTCGACCCCGAAGGCCAACAAGGAGTCTCGGAATCTGCGAGCCCGCCGGTAGGCCGCGAAGTCTCGCCGATCGGACCCCTGCCCCACCCCCAAAAGTGCCTCCACAGCCCGGAGGACGAGATGGAAGTCCCCCCAGCGCCGAAGGGCGAGCTGCACCTTACCCTGGGAACCACGGGTATCCGATAGAAAGAGGCGCAGCTCATCCCGCAGCACGGAGGGGGAGGCAGTGGCCAAGCCGCCGCCGTCCTCCGGCAGGGCCCCCGAAGGGTCCTCGCGGCCCATGGACAAACAAGGGGCCGAGCTCCGGCGCCGCTGAGCCGGGCTGCCTGTCCCTAGCCCCGGCAAAGAAGAGGGCGGCTGAGGGAACAACACAGCCCCAACAGTGGCGGGAAGGGGGGACACAAAAGCCGCCCCCCGAGGGTCGTCCGCAGGCAGCGGAAAAGCGACAACCTCGGGGGCAGCAGTGAGCCCAGAGGTGACAGAAAGAGACACCTCAGGGGCAGCAGGAGAGGGAACAGGAGCAGGGACAGGAACGAGCTCCCCATCTCCTGCTGCCAATCCGCCAGATTGCGGCTCCCCCTGGCTTGAGTCAGCATCCAAGGGGACGGAGGCAGCAGGGTTTGGGGAAGTCTCAGGGGCAGGAAGTGTGGAAGGGGCGGGATCGGGGGTAGAAACCGGCCGCTCAGCAACAGCCGTCGCCCCAAGGGGCTCGGCGGCTGCGCACAAGATGGTAGTCGCGGCCGGACTGGCAGGTAGGGCCAGGGGTTCCCCCAAAACCAAATCGGGGGCGGCAGAACCGGGAGCAGGAGGGGGGGGCGGGACTAAGTCAGCACCCGGATCGGGGCCCGCTGGCGGAAGGTTGTCCTCCTCCTGGGTAACTGGGGTCAAACCCAGGGCCTCAATCTCATCAAAGAAGGAGGCAAAAGCGGTCCCCTCAGCCCCGGCGACCTCCCCGCTAGTCACGGAGACGGAGGCCGCTTCGGCAACGTCGGCGGCAGCGGGGGACACGGTCGGAGCAGGGGCCGGGAGAACCGCTACCGAAGCCTCCTCAGGTGCGGCCTCAACGATAGGGACAGGAGTTTCCCCAGCCGCTGCCACGGCGTCCACAGTTTCCATGGCCAGCGCCTCCTGCTGGGTACCGTCCGGGGGCGCGACGGAAGCACTAGCAACGTCGGCCCCCCGCAATATCTTTCGGGGGGTCTGCTCTCCCTCCTCATCAGAGGGGAGGGAGAGAGCCCGCGACCCGCGGGCGCTGCGCTTTCCCCGGACGGTCACCCAGCCCTCTGTGGTAGAAGAGGAGGTGGAGGGCCGGTCAGCAGGGACAGGGCCAGAGGGCAAGGGCAGTAATTTCGGGGCTCGGGGTGGCAGGGGCGAAGGGCCTGAGGGCAAGGGCGAACCCTCCCCCTGGGGCGGGCCCGACCCCGCGGCCGGTGGAAGCTGCCCCGCCCCCACCTCCACATGCCCCGCCGATCCAGGGTCGGCGACGGCAAGGCCTGCCCGCTCGGCCGT
The DNA here is from genome assembly GCF_002925995.2 of Terrapene triunguis. Lineage (NCBI taxonomy): Eukaryota > Metazoa > Chordata > Testudines > Emydidae > Terrapene > Terrapene triunguis. Next base: position 5,456 of record NW_020715529.1, read on the forward strand.
CTCCGCGGCCAGAGCGGGGAGCGCAGCAGAAGGAGGAGGGACGTCGGCAGCAGCAGTGGCCGAACCGCCAGGGTCGCCGGCGATGACAGGGCCGGCACTCTCCCGGGCCCCGGGGGTCCCGGACGCTCCTCCAGGCCGGGCCAGGGGACAGTCCCTCCGGACATGTCCCGGCGCGCGGCAGAGAAAGCACCGGGCCTCCCCCGTCGAATAATGGACCCGGTAGCGGGCCCCGTGGTGGGGCACCAGGAAGGACCCCTCGAGCGCCGTTCCGACACCCGCCGCCGGCGGCAGTTGGAGCTGGACCTGCCGGCGGAAAGACAGGATGTGACGGAGGACGGGGTCCTTACATCCCAACGAAAGAGGGCTTATAACTGAAATGGGCTTCCCCAGGACGGAGAGGGCTGGCAACAGGGCGGCGTTGGGGAGGTAGGGCGGGACGGAGGTTAGAACCACCCGTACGCCCAGGTCCTCCAAGGGTTCCAAAGGAACAAACACGCCCCCCACCGTCAGGCCAATTTCCACCGCCTCCTGCGCGGCGGCCTCCGACGCCAGGAAGAACACGGCCTTCCCATACATTTTGGAGGCCGCCACGATGGCTGAGGGCCCCACCACCCTCGCCAATGCCCGCACGTAGGTCTCGATGTGGGGCGAGGCAGGCACCAGGTGGCAACGGACGCCATGCCTCCTAGTTAGCGAGGGGAAGGGGCCCAGGCCACCGGGGATGGGTCCAGAGGCGGCGGTCGGGGCGGATGGCGCGGTGGTACGCGGGGAGGCGGCAGCCACCTGGGCGTACGCTCTGGGGGTCCGAGATGGAGCGCCTCCAGAGCAGGTGGAAGGGACAGCAGGAGAGGGAGGGGCCGCGGCCGGAGTCGGAGCCGCGGCGGGGATTGCGGCCCCGCCCGCAGGAGGCTTGGTTCCACTGGTGGGGCCCTTGCCCTTCTTCCTCCCTTGGCCCTTCCTGCTGGTGGAGGGGGCAGCCGTGGGAGCGGCGGTGTCCAGGGCAGGGCCAGCCGAAGGGCTGGCCACTGGGGCGGGCGGGGGCAACAGGGCAGAGGAAGAAAGCGGGGCAGGGGCAAGAGCATGGGCAATGGCGGGAGCAGGGCCAGTGGCGGGGGTAGGGGCAGGAGCAGAGTCCCCCGCCATTGCAACCAGTAGCCACTCCTCCTCTCTAGGCAATAGACAGAGGAGGAGGGTCTAGCAAAAAAAAGGAGAGGGGGGTTAACCACTCCCCCCTATGAGACTACAGAGAGGGGAGGAGGGCACCCCTGGGGTGGAGGACGGGGAAGCAAGGAAAAAGCAACCACTCCTCCCCGCTAGGCTGCAGGCTGAGGAGGAGGGTGCCAACGGAGGGGGCGGGGGGAAGGCACAAACACCAAAAGGAAAAGCCGGCTCCTCCGAAAAAAGGAGCGTGAACA
>NW_020715529.1:6970-7253 GCF_002925995.2 Terrapene triunguis
GGGGGAAGGAATGAGAAGGCCTGGCTCAAAAATGCCTGCCAGCTGCGATCCAAGGCCAAGGCTGGGCTGGGAACGTAGCCAGCAGGCTTGAAGCCGATAAGGAGGAGGGAAAAAAAAGGAAGGGGGGAGGGAATGGACAAACCGAAAAGGTTTAAAAGAAAGAGGGGGGGCGGGGTAGGATAGGGCCAACTAACACGGGGGGGGCTACAGTGAGGGGACCCCACCAGCTAAACGCAGGGGGGGGGGGAGGAAAATCACCCACAGCGCTCGTGAAGCGTAGGCT
>NW_020715529.1:7353-7966 GCF_002925995.2 Terrapene triunguis
ACAGGTCCAGATGACACGCGGGGCGGTGGAGGGGTTGTCGGCGGTGGTGGTGGTGGGGGGGGGCATATGGTCGAAGGGGGGGGCACCGCACCCCCCCCCGTGCCCTCCTCAACAGTCCGTTTCAGGGGACGGGACAGGAGAATCCCACGTCGACCACAGAGCTTCCTCGCACGCGATGGCTTCCACTCCGGGGAATTACAAACGAGAGGACCAGCACCGTCTACACTCCAGACGCTTTGCGTCGGGGGACGGGACAAAAGGACCCCACGTCGACCCCAGGGCTTCTCCGTACGCGATGGCACCCACTCCGAGGAATTACGGGCGAGAGGCTCAGTTCCGTCCACCCTCCGAACGTGACCGGAGGCACCACACCACCCCAGGAGCAAAGTTGGCAAAGTCACTCAAAACACACAAACCCCTCCACAGTCTCTCGAATCAGGAACGCAGGTCTCCGGACTCCGCGACGGAGATAGCAGCTCTCACTCGGGTAGCAGCGGGCGGCAGGCGTCCGGCCAGGCAGGGCAGGCAAGCAAGCAGGCAGGCAGGGGGGGCCCCCAGACGGTGTTGATGCTGGGGGACCGGTGCTTCTCCCTCCGGAGGCGAGGGGGGGGGG
>NW_020715530.1:0-12864 GCF_002925995.2 Terrapene triunguis
GTGTTATCTTCATCTTAAAATACCTCTCAGTACATTTAACAGAGGAAATGAAACCCCCTCCCACAAATGGCTCCCTGTTAAGGAGTTGTACCATACCTGCCCCTGGAGACTGGTTTTATACTCTTAGAGCTTTTTCTCTCCAAACCCATCCTTATCCCAATCTATGGGCCAACCTCCGCATTTCAGAGTTTAGAATTTACTCTCATCACCCTAGTATGGCACTTTCCATGTGAATTGGGCAAAGCAAGCGGTGGAAAGCTACATGGCTTATGAAAACCAACGCTCCGGGTGAGGCCTGAACTCATAACATCAGCACTATTCCCCCATCTACTAAAGCCAGTTGCACCACCACAGGTGCATCTTAGGCAAACTTGGGAAGTAGGCAGTTACCTGTGTCTTTGGTTAACACTTCTGTGTGGTAACTGAAAGGCTCATGGTTCAAATCCAGCTGACAATGGAGGCTTTTAGTGATGAGAATCCAGAACATTTTAACAGGAAGAAAATCTCCTCTATTCTCATCTAGCCCCATTTGACTCCTTCTGCCCATCTTCTTCCTCCCCTCTCAGTGTCTTTCCTTCCCCATTGGGGACATGCAGAGATGAGCTCTGGTCAATGTGTGTCCCATACAGGGGGAGGGGTCGCACTAAAACAGTCAACCTGGGGAACTCTTTGCCAGAGGATGTTGTGAAGGCCAAGACTGTAACAGGGTTCAAAAAAGAACAAGATAAGTGCATGGAGGATAGGGCCATCAATGGCTATTAGCCAGGATGGGCAGGGATGATGTCCCTAGCCTCTGTTAGCCAGAAACTGGGAATGGGAAACAGGGGATGGATCACTTGGTGATTATCTGTTCTGTTCAATCCCTCTGGGCACCTGGCATTGGTCACTGTCGGAAGACAGGACACTGAGCTAGATGGACTTTTGGTCTGACCCAGTATGGCCATTCTTATGTTCCTATGTAACATTGATAATGATAGGTATAGGGGGAGGGGGTCTGCGTGGTTAAGGGGAGAAAGAATGGAGAACTAACGGTGGGGCCCAGAGAGATTCCCCCACAGATTGCAGATATCCCCTGCTGCCCACCATCACCTAGCTGTGGGAAGAACAACTTGGAATTACTCGGGGAAGGCACCTTTAAAAATGCAAGTGTAACATGCTAATTACATTTTAATAAGATCAAAACCTCCTGAAACCCAGAGTCACAATCACTGGAATAACTTTGTCCTGATATTTTACTGGATGCAGCCACAAAGTGAGAAAAATTACACTTCCGGTTCACAGTCAATCCACACACAAGAATCAAAGGGCTTTTTATTCCTTAGGTTCTGACACCATACGCTGCTTCCATTTCTTTTCAATCCTTTCCCAAGATTTCTCATTGTGCAAAGCAACATTACACCCTTGGGAGAGACCGGACCAGAGGCTGCATTCATTTAACCTACCAAAAAAAACAACAACAAGCAGAAACGTAGATTAGGACCAATGTACTCTCCAGGTTCCTCCAGTCCAACATTCTGCTGATGCACCTCAGTACACAGCCATGCAGGGTTTGAAGCTTGCTTTACTTAAATTCCATGACACTGAGGGATTTCAGCTCCCCTTTGTCCAGAGGAAGCCTTCACCCCACTCTCAATCAGATTCTTGTCCATGGGATCACTGTAGGGGGCTGGGTCCCTGTTTGTTTATTCTCTCTATCTAGGACAAGCCAGGTTGCCTCTATATAAATCCATGGTACGCCCAGTGGTCACCCCATCTGATAAAAGGTATATTGTAATTGGAAAAGGTTCAGAAAAAGGCAACAAAAATGATTAGGGGTATGGAACAGCTTCCATACAAGAAGTGATTATAAGGAAGTGTTATTTACTCCTCTAGACACAAGAACAAGGGGTCACCAAATGAAATGAAAAGGCAGCAGGTTTAAAACAAACAAAAGGAAATATTTCTTTACATAACACACAGTCAACCTGTGAGTGGCCACTGTAAGAAGACAGGATACTAGGCTAGCTGGACCTTTGATCTGACCTAGAGTGGCTGTTTTTATGAACTGGGGTGCATGAGCACCCATGGCTCTCTGTGGAGCTGCCCTTCTTCCCCTTCTATGCTCTCATGTTTCATTGACTCCAGCCTTTTTTCTATTCATCATCATAGAATATCAGGGTTGGAAGGGACCTCACAAGGTCATCTAGTTTAACCCCCTGCTCAAAGCAGGACCAAGCTCCAGATCCCTAAGTGGCCTCCTCAAGGATTGAACTCACAACCCTGGGTTTAGTAGGCCAATGCTCAAACCACTGAACTATTCGTCCCACCATTGTAAACAAGCTGCCCTCACCACCTGTCCTCGCAAAGAGGCTGTGTCCCCTGTCACGTGTAAATCACTGACCTCTCTCAGCACTGACTGCCCCTCTGTGTCCTTGCCCCTCAGTCTGTGCTGATGGGACCCTTCCCTCCAGTCCTGGGGGATTCTCCCTTCTCCTTCCTCATCAAGCAGCCCAGTGGATGGGAATCTTAAAAGCCCTAAGGTGAATTAGGAGCAGAAACCCACAGAGCTTCCATACGATTGGCACTTTGCCTTCCCTGGTCAGGATTGAAACTTGTGCAAGGAGACTGGTGGGCCATATCCCAACTGGGCATGAGCAAAGCAGCAGGGGAAAAGGGAAACATGGAGATGCAAGCCAGGGCCTCATACATGCAAAGGAGGCGCTCTACCACTGAGCTATATCCCCAGACAAGCTTTATTTGCTGGCTGTTACATTCAGATGATCCTGCCTGTTTCCAGCACATCCTGTGGCTTATAAGCTTCATGGGAAGCCCTTTCCCCTCTCTCAGGGCTGATCATGCTCTTGTGGAGGTTGCTGGTTCATAGGGGTCACTTTTCAGCAGAGCCAGATTCTATGTGTGGGGGAGAGAGAGTGTGTGCCCTGGACTCAGGGTGCCGAGATACACTCAGCCCTCTCCCCTGCATTGGGTGGGAGGGGGGGTGCTGCCACCTCCTGCTGGAAGGTCATGATGGTGGTGGGGCTCTGTGAACAGCTCAATCTCTGACCCTGGTGGCAGAAGTGATGAGGAGGGGGCTCCAGCTGTTTCTAAGATCTACTATTTCCACCTGCCTGAAAAGTCCAACTTTCCCCAGCACATTCACTGCGGTGCAGGTGGGTCACTGTTTCCATGGCTGACAGCAAAGAATTGCTCCTGGTTTCCCTTCTATCTGCAGCAGGATTAGCCTGTGTCAGTGGTTAATGAGGTGGATCTAGTTGTAGATTGTTATTCATTCCCCACCTTTTCCCAATATCTAATGTGAATCTCCCTGGCTGCAGATTAAGCCCATTACTTCTTGTCCTACCGTCAGTGGACATGGAGAACAATTGATCATCATCCTATTTATAATGACCAAACTTTTCTCTCTGCAATCATCCGTTAAATGGTTATTATCCCGTCTCTTGCCTGGGGTAGAATGGAAGAGGAGAAAATCCTCTCTTAACTCTCATTGGAGGATGCAACTGTCAGTTTGTTCTCTCTTCATGTTTTACTGAAGCTCAGAGAAAAGAAACATGACTTGCCTGTGATTCTAGAGAGAACAGAGAGTTTATTTCACTTTGGGCTGTGACTATTAGCAGAAGAGTGACACCTAAGGGCTGTTAATACTGCCCCCCATGGAGCTTGAAATCATGACCATGGGATTAAAAGCAGTGTGTTTTACCAACTGAGCTAGCTAGAGCTGAAGTCAGTCAATTGTCCAGTCTCAATATAGAAGGATCCCTGAGAGTATTTGTTTGCAAGCTGAGGTTCCCTTTCAGACATTTGCCTTCTTTCCTGGTTCGTTATGTCTCCAGTGAGCAAACTGGAGCTGTTACAAGGCTGGTTAGATGCTGCTTTCTAGACCAGAGAGCTGGGGTTGATGTAGCATGCTGTTGCCATCAGCTGGTCAGAGAAACCAGGAAAGGAGGGTGGAATTTAGGATTCTTCCACCAGGGGGAGGTGCTGTTGGACTCATCTAGTGGGGGAGAGTCTGAAAAAGCTTCTCAGCTCCCAGAAACAGAGCAGACAAGCCGGTTCCCTGCATGCCCCCCCGACACATTTTCAGAGGGAATCGGGTCCTCCTGGGGAAAAACTCAAAAGAAGCCCAAACCCAGGAGTGTCAGAGAAGAGAATCACTGTTTGCCTTAAGAGATGGGTGAGGGAAACCTGCAGGTACTTAGATCCCTCCAACATCTGATATAACTATTTGTGGGGAAGGTCTGGGGAAGCCGAGGAGGACAAGGAGAGGGAAAAAGGGCTTGCAGCTGTTGTGCAATCACCATGCTGCCAGCAGAAGTGTCCGGGGGCTTAGCACTGTGGTTGCTTGTTCAGGACACAGAACTCACAAGACTGCAAAGCTCAGAGCCCCATTACATGGAGTAAGAATGTGATCAGCTCACACCGAGGGGGAGAAACACCCCTCCCTTGGTTTCTATGCCAGAGCTCCTATCAGCTCAGTGTCCTTCCTGGAAGAGCCTCCAGGTCGGCTGCTGAGAGGGTTGCGATGGGGTAACTGAAGGCAGAGGAGGATTGTTCTTCATGGGTTTTCTTTGTGTTGCTCTTTGATCCTGCTGGAGGAAGCATCATTTGAGTTTGTTTCAGTACCTTGGATTGGGCTCTGGTTGTGACCCTGAGCACAGGGGTTCCTGCACTCTCTGCTCTTAGCCCCTCAGGGAGTGGACAAAGGAGCAGCTTCAGAAATTGGACAGAAAGTAGACTAAGAAAGTTTAGCATAAGTGAGAAGAAAAACAACATCATCACCTCCCTGGTGGGCTAGTGGTTAGGATTTGGCATTCTCATGGCCTGGGTTTGATTCCCTGTCAGAGAAAAGTGACTTTAGATCAAAAAAGCTTCAATTATTCTTCACTTGCAATGTAAACAAATCCATGGGTTTTTCCTGATTCCCCCATCTTCTACATGATGTTGGGAAGGGCTTGGGAGACCATATAAAAACCAAAGCTTCCCACTGACTAGTAACAGAATGTGGGCATGTTTCCACTGTGCACCTCAAAGTCCAGGCTGCATGCCCTTTTACATAAATAGACATGCAATTTATTTTTTCCCCCTTCCTAGCTAACCTAACCAACCTTATAATAACAATAATAGACATTCAGGTTCACCCAAGATGAATATTTTTCCCCAATTTTCTTCCTGAAAAAAAAACAAAAAATAATTTTGGGTCAACTGAAATATTTCAGCAAATAAAATATTCATCCAAAAAACTTTCATCCCACTCTATATACAAGTCTTTGGAAGTAACCATCTCGGAGAAAATGAACATTAGCCTCTTCCATTCCTGAGGTCTAGCTGCTGAAGTGTTCTAAGCATGGATGATGGGCCTGTCACCTGTTGGCCACTGGTTACTACCTTGCTCAGGTAGCTTCTGATGAAAGGCAATGTGGTTTAGTGGCAAACCTACTTTTATCCCTCTGCCCAACTAGGGGTGTTTGTTTCACATTGCATGTAAAAATACAATAAATGCATTTTGTTGGTACCTAAAACTGGGATCAAGATGAAACATTGTGATTGTAAGTCAATGAGAAAATCTCTGCTGAGTTCTACAGAAGGAAGGTTTTCTAATCAGGTTCTAGCACATGATAAAAGTTCTGAAGGTTCTTAGAGCTTCCAGACACATAGGCCAGAATTTTCAGAAGGTCTCACACCCACCACTAGAGCCAGATTTTCAGACAAACTCAGCTCCCATTTAGGCACCAACATTTTGGCCTAAATGTAAAGGTTTTCAGAAAGGCTGAACACCCTGAGGGCTGAGCTATTTTGAAAACAAAAGGATGTAGAAGTTGAGGGTGCTGGTTGCGTGGCTATCTGGCCCATCATGCACGAGTTTGAGGTTCAACATTACTTTCTCAGAATGCTAGCAACCATCTTTTATTCACTTAAAAAGTGTGCAGGGAGACTACATATAAAAATCAGCTGTGCTTTAGAAGGTCTCTAGAAGTTGAAAGAGATGTGCCATCTCCGCCTTTCTGAAGAGTTCATAAGAAGTTAAAGAAAACTAAGATTGATAAATTGTTTAGCTAACAGTGTCAGGCTAGCTGAGAGGCCTAACATGTTAAACTCAAGGCTGTGTCTTTCTGTCATTTGTATTCTGGGCTCCATCTGGAAATGGGTGTTCAAATCCCACTCCTAACACAATCATTGCCTTCTACCTGAAGCAATGGTTTCATTTCAACCTCTCCTGTAACATTATAACACCAACTGCTTAGCATTTCTATGATAGAAGTTAGAGAGAATTCAAACATCTTCAAAAGTAATGCATTCAGGGCATCTAGTTGGGTGAATTCCAAGTTCCTTATCCAGAAGAGACTTGGCATGGCTTGAGGGGAGGCAGGCTTGGCTATTCAATATACAGGTGGAGGGGGAAAGGTGCAATACATTGACAGTGTAGAATGTGAGGCTCATAAACGGTGTTTCTGAGTCATAAGTGGGTGCCCTACCTACTCGGGTTGTGTGTTCTGAGAGTTATCTCCTTGCTTTCCATTTAAGGTCAGGGAGGGATATTATAACTAAGTGTTCTGGCAAAACTTTCCCACCCAGCCTGGTCAGTGAACCATATTGTGAGAAACTTTCCATGTATTTGACTGCATTTCAGTTTCTTGTTTTGTTGGATGGGGCCCGAGGCGCTGGAAGGGAAATGTCCATGGAAAACTCGGTCATTCCTGTTCTCCGAAAAAAGGCAGGTATTAGAAAGACACTATTGCTTCTAGTATTCTTGTGGAATCCAAGTCTAGCTGAAGAATTCCTGTCTATCATAGAGAGAATAATTCCATTCTAAATGCAAATGAAATGAGATTTGCAGATAGAGTCAGTGCCTTTTTCAAATATTTGCTGAGAAAAAAGCCGTTTTTTGCCTTGTTGATAAGGAAAAGAAGCCCTCTTTTCCTTTCAATTTCAAATGCGGAATGAATAGAGATTTTTGTTGAAAAACTTCTGTTTCCCAGCAGGAATTGAACCCAGGCTATGGCCATTAAAACTCCAGAACCCACTGCTTAAAGCGCCAGGTAGGGTGGTTTCTTTCTCATGGCTAGTTTCAGTTCTCTCAGGCTCCTACTTTGCCAATGTCAGATGCTGGTCCATTCGCCATTTCCCTGAAGGGACGAGAACAGAGAATGAAGGATCTCCTATGCTCAGTGTCACAAACTGAGCCCAAAAAATGGACTGCATGGTATCACAAACTCAAATTATGTTTCCGGTTCCTCCATCAGCATCACAGGAGCAAAATAAAGAAATCACCAGAGGAGCAATTCTTCTCTGCTTTCACTTACCCCAGTGCAATCCTCTCCACTTCTTCTGTTTATAATCTGGAGGATCCGTGAGGGGAAAAAAATCATTGAGCTGACAGTATTTCTGGGATAGAAACCCAGAGAGGGTTTGATGTCACCTGATGGGATGATGATTCATTATAACAGGTCCCTTGGCTTTAGCTGCCCCCAGTGCAGATCTCATTTTGTCAGTTCTGCGCTCTCAGGAAGCTGACAAAGTGCTGAACCCAGCTTCTCTTGGGCCACCGGGGAGCATGGTGATTGCACACCAGCTGCAAGCCCTTCTGTCCTCTCCTTGTCCTCCTTGGCTACCCCGGACCCTTTCTCACAAATAGTTTCATCAGATGCTGCAGGGACCTAAGGACCTGCAGGTTTCCCTCACCCACCTCTTAAGGCAAACAGTGAGTCCCTTATCTGACACTCCTGGGGCCACATTTCCTTTGAAGAGCTTCTCCCCAGGGGGTCTGATATCCTGCAAAAATGTGTGTGTGGCTTGGGGGGAACCGACTTGTCTACCCCCTCTCTGGGAGCTGAGAAGCTTTCTGACTGTCCCCCACTATTTGATTCAAACAGCGTCTTTCCTGGTGGGAGAACACTACATTCTACCCTCCCGTGATCATTTCTCTGACCAGCTGGTAAATCATCCCCAGCTCTCGGGTCTAGAAACCAGCATCTAACCAGCTTTGTAATAGCTCCAGTTTGCTAGCTGGAGAGTGAAGGAACGAAGACAGAAGGCAAATGTCAGAAAAGGAATCTCAACTTGCAAAGAAACTTCCTTAGGGCTCCTGCTACCCTGTGACTGTGCCTTTGAAAAAATGTTGCAGACAGCCTGGCTAGCTCAGTTGGTAAAGCATGAGACTCTTAATCTGTGGGTTCAAGCCCCATGTTAGGCACTTGATCTTGCTTCCTTCAGTGTACTTTTTTGTTTATATGGTTTAAATGCACTCTCTTGCCTCTCAATGATCTTACACAGGAAATGCCTCTTCCTGTCAACTTAAACAGAATAGGAAGAGAGAACAAACTGACATTTCTATCTATTCAAGGGACATCATCATAGGACCTAACCACATTAGCCACACCATCAGGGGCTCGTTCACCTGCACATCTATCAATGTGATATATGCCATCATGTGCCAGCAATGCCCCTCTGCCATGTACATTGGACAAACTGGACAGTGTCTATGCAAAAGAATAAATAGACACAAATCAGACATCAAGAATTGTAACATTCAAAAACCAGTACGAGAGCACTTCAATCACCCTGGACACTCAATAACAGACTTAAAAGTGGCCGTTTAAAAAAAAAATAAAAAACAGAGTTCAACAAGAAACTGCAGAACTGGAATTAATTTGCAAACTTTACAACATCAAATTAGGCCTGAATAAAGACTGGGAGTGGCCAGGTCACTACAAAAAATAATTTTCCCTCTGTTGATACTCACACCTTCTTGTCAACTGTTGAAAATGGGCCACATCCACCCTAATTGAATTGGCCTCATTAGCAGGTCTCCCCCCACTCCACGCGGTAAGGCAACTCCCAGCTTTATATATGCTGTGTATTTATACCTGCCTACTGTATTTTCCTCTCCATGCATCATGTGAAGTGGATTATAACCACAAAAGCTTATGCCCAAATACATTTGTTAGTCTCTAAGGTGCCTGTGACGTTATTGACATAAACTGGGACCATATAGATCATTGTTGCAACCAAGGTCATGTAGTGGCACCCAAATCTTGTATAAAGGGGGTCAAATGGGGTGTCTAAGACAAGGTTATGGTTTACTGGTTATGATTATGCTGTCTATATGTGTGTATCAGTTTTGTAGTTGAAGTTATGAATATTGGCTCTATACTGTCTGTATGGCAAATTTATGCTATGCTTCTGGGTGACATCCCAGATAAGCTGGGATTAGCTCTGCCTAGCCTGCTTGATGGCCCATTAAGGACCATCAGCTATACAATGGACCCATTGAGAGAAAGCAAATATGCCTTCAGACTCAGCAAAGTATGCAGGGACTGGCCCATGTGACTCCAGGCTCCATTTTGCTGTAATTTTCCACAGTAAGAACAAAGAGGTGTTCTTACACCTGGAAAAGACTATATAAGGCTGATGCCTCATCTCCATTTTGTCTTCAATCCTGCTTCTTACCTCTGGAAGGACTTTGCTACAAGCTGAAGCTTTGAACAAAGGACTGAATGACCCATCCCAGCGGGGGGTGTATTCCAGAGACTTAATTTGAACCTGCAGTTTATTCTATCATGGATACAAGCCTGAACCAAGAACTTTGCCATTACTGTATGTAATTGATTCCATTTAACCAATTCTAACTCTCATCTCTATCTTTTTTCTTTTATCAATAAACCTTTAGATTTTAGATTCTAAAGGATTGGCAACAGTGTGATTTGTGGGTAAGATCTGATTTGTGTATTGACCTGGGTCTGGGGCTTGGTCCTTTGGGATCAGGAGAACCTTTTTTCTTTTATTGGGGTATTGGTTTTCATAACCATTTGTCCCCATAACGAGTGGCACTGGTGGTGATACTGGGAAACTAGAGTGTCTAAGGAAATTGCTTGTGAGACTTGTGGTTAGCCAGTGGGGTGAGACCGAAGTCCTCTTAGTCTGGCTGGTTTGGTTTGCCTTAGAGGTGGAAAAACCCCAGCCTTGGGCTGTAACTGCCCTGTTTAAGCAATTTGTCCTGAATTGGCACTCTCAGTTGGGTCCTGCCAGAACTGCATCGTCACAGTGCCACAAGGACCCCTCATTGTTTTCAAAAATGTCAAGGGCACAGTAAGGAAATTAGTAGCTCAGAGCTTGTGGTAACATCTTTGAAGAAGAACAAGAGGTTGATGTTAAAAAGGGCTAAGGAAATAATGTTAGTTCAAAAGGGAAACATGATGTTGTGTGTTGGAACGGCTGGCTTAGACATTTTTTTATTATTGGTATTTATTGATTCCTCATACCCAGACCCTGCCTAGACAGGAAAGGAGGGAAAATGTCATCATCAATCAATAGATTTCTCTGACATGCAAAGGGGACATGAGGCTGTTTGTAGGTAGCTCAAAATAAACAAAAGTGAGGGAGAAACTGCTGGCTGGGAGCTAAATACGCAGGACAAAGGGTTGGGATTCTGCTACACTCAGATTTATTATGTAGCTGGCAGTCTCCCAAATGATGGTCTATTCCTTCCCTCAAAATGCAGGCTAACCCTCCCCTTTTGAACTTAAAGTTCCATGAAAGGAAAAAAATAACGAGGAAGAAAGCATAGAAGTTATGGATGTATTTGAGAAAGAACTTGGAGTGATAAAAGACAAAAGGAGAGAAAGCAGCAGTTTTTCTGCTTTGTTTTGAACTAGAGACCTTATGCCTGTTAGGCAAATGTGATAACCACTACACTACAGAAACCAGCTACTGTTGCTTCTGGGGCCCTTTTCTAAGGCTTTCTCAGTAGCCTCTATACCAGCTGATTTCCCTTTGAAGAACAGGGAAACAAAGGGCACCAAGAACTTATGGTTTTTGGATGAGTCAAGAAAAGGGAGTAGCATTGTCCCCCTCGGGTAGCCCCTGTTCAATTCCAGGTCAGAAAGCAAAACTCTTCTTCAAAAATAGCAAAAAAATGTTGTGTTTCACTTTACTTCATAAGTACAGTTGTGTGGCAATTAAATGACCCTAAAGTTTCATAAAAGCAAAGAACACTAAACAAAAAAGTGTGGGAAATATGGATGTATTTGAGAAAATGGCTTGGAATGAAGGAAGACAAAAATTGATCGGTAGAGAGAAAAGGCAGTGTTTCCCCCTGGTTTGGAACTTCTCTCACAACTACTGTAATAGAATAGCTAAGCAAATGGTGTTCCATTGTTCCAAAGGAGATTGAAGTGAGGCCATTTTCTCCAGATAGAAGAAAATGGTCATGTCAGGAGTGGGATTTGAAACCACGTCTCTATGCAGAGACCAGAACACCCAAGAGATAGGAAAAAAGAGTTTTAAAACTAGAATATTAGACCAGTCCACCATCCTGATGCTACAAAAAATATAACTTATCAACCCTAGTTTTCAATAATATTTGATGAACTCTTTAGGGAGATCGAGATGGCACATCTCTTTCAACTTCTAGGGACCTTCTACAGCACAGCTGATTTTTAGACACACTCACCTGGACCTAAAGTTACACGTTTCCTGGAGCTCCATGAGTTCTGAGGTGGTGTAATCTCCCTGCTCACATTTTAAGTGAACAAAAGATGGTTGCTAGCATTCTGAGAAAGTAATGGTGAACCTCAAAATCCTGCCCTGTGGGCCAGATAGTTAAGCAACCAGCATCCACAACCTTTACCATGATAGCATCCTGTCTGGCAACAACTCATTAGCTGGGGTGTAAAATCCTCATTTCTTGTTCCATCACTGTAGTCCCCACTTCCCTATTGTTTGTCAGTATAATCTCTGTCTGGTTCTGTGATTGTTTCTGTCTGCTGTATAATTAATTTGTTGGGTGTAAACCAATTAAGGTGGTGGGATATAATTGGTTAGATAATCATGTTACAATATATTAGGATTGGTTAGTTAAATTTTAGTAAAATGATTGGTTAAGGTATAGCTAAGCAGAACTCAAGTTTTACTATATTGTCTGCAATCAATCAGGAAGTGTGTGGGGAATTGGAATTATGTTTTGCTAAGGGGGGGAATGGGAACAGGGACACAGGCAAGGCTCTGTGGTGTCAGAGCTGGGAAGGGGGATACTGAGGAAGGAAATTGAAATCATTGCTTGCTGGAAGTTTACCCCAATAAACTTCTAATTGTTTGCACCTTTGAACTTCGGGTATTGCTGCTCTCTGTTCATGTGAGAAGGACCAGGGAATGGGAGGGTCATGAGATAAACCCTCTAACAAGTACGTCTTTCAGGGTGTGAAAAATCCACACACCCCGAACCAGTATAGTTAAGCTGACCTAAACCCTGGTTAGATAGTGCTAAAATGAAAAGAAAGATGGTTTTGTCAATGTAGCTATTAGAGGGATGGAAAACTCCTCCACTTATTGTAGCAACTGTCTACTCCAAACTGCTTTAGCAGTGTCACAACAGCATTTTAAGTGTAGCCAGCCCAAGAGTGAGACCAGATGTGGCTACAGTTTGGCACTGGGGATGCTCAAGCACTAAGATGACAGCAATGACAATACACCAATGCCTCTGTAGTTGGAAGAATTTGAACCTGCGTGGGGAGACCCCGGTGCACTGTACTCCAAAGGATAAGGTTGCATATGATACCTGGACATACACAAATCTTTAACCGTCCTTGGACCCCACCTCCATATGGGACCCTCCCTTCCCCCATCCCCCACAGTGCTGATGTGTTGTTTTTTTCTCTCCTCCGGTGGTTGCTTTTTAATAAAAGAATAGTTTTGGTTTGAAAGCAATCTTTATTCCATTAATGAAAAGCAAACAGAGCCTTGCAAAGAAACACACAATTCTCTTAAACCTTTATGATGCATCATCTGCACCAATCACAATCACCTCTTAGCATTACAAGTCCCATGCATAGCAACAAATATTAGTGGCTTTCAGCTTCAAATTGCTGCCTC
>NW_020715531.1:0-6869 GCF_002925995.2 Terrapene triunguis
ACCCCGGACAGCGCCCACTGCTCCTCAAAGGTGGTAAGGGAGCCAGCGGACGCTGCCCAGTGGAACTCCGCCCGGAGACGTGAAACCAAAAAATTACGGAAGTAGGCCCCACAGTCGCAGAGCACCCCCTCGGTCAACATCTTCTCCCTGGTATTATAGATGGTGAGCTTAGCTAGGGCCAGGAAGAGGTTGACGAGGAGGTCTCGCGACTTCGTGGGGCCACGGATAGGGTGTGCATAAACAAACAGGTGTGGGGAAAAGTGCAGCCAGAACCTCAACAAGAGGTTCTGGAGGAGCCGAAACAGGGGCTGCAGCCTGGCGCACTCGAGGTATGCGTGCGCCAGGGTCTCCCGTAGGCCGCAAAACGGGCAGGCCTCGGGAATGGGAGTGAACCGCGCTAAGTACACGCCCGTGCTCACGGCTCCGTGAAGGAGCCGCCATCCAATGTCCCCGGCGGGCCGTGGAACCAAGGTGGAGTAAAGACTGGCCCACCGGGGTTTCTCACCCTCCACAGGTAGTAGATAGTCCCACCATTTGGTATCGGGGCGGGACACGAGGGTGAGAAAATGTAACGTGTGGAGCACGAGCGTGTACAGGTGGTCTCTAGGTGCGGTTCGAAACCGGACCGGCTGCAAAGCGTGCAGCCGGTTCGGGTTATGGGATCGGGAGAGCCGGGGGGCTCACGGGACAGCGGCCCAATAAAAAGATCCGGAGGGCCCGGGGTGAGGGGTGGGCGGGGAGCGCCTTCCCGCAGGGTCCGCCACAGGAAGTCGAGAGCGGAAGGTGACAACGCAGCGCCCACCTCCCGGAGTACACGCAGAGGGGTCGTAAGGGTGGAGAGCCCCATGCGCCGACCAAGCGTGCGGGGATCCACCCAGTCCCCTCTGGTGTAGTCCAGGAGGTCTCCGACCTTGGTGGTTTCCGCCAGGATCAACCTCCGGCTCACCGAGGGTGACTCCGCCACCTGCACACGGAGACCGGGATTGTGCAGCAGGGGCTCCGCGAGGAGATCCTCGCCCTCGGTGGCCACAGTGGACCTGGTCGCCGAGAAAAGCTTCCAGGTCCGGAGAAGGTCCTGGTAGAAGATCGGCAGCTCCGAGAGGTCTCGCGGAAGACCTCTCGGGTGAAGAAAAAGGAGCTGCCGGTCGTATCGGAGCCCTCGGAGGCGGCGAAGGAAGGCGTGCGCTAACGTGCTCCATGCCGGACTACCAGCACCATAAAGGAGCCTCTGCAGGGCCTGGAGGCGGAAGACATGGACCCGGCTACGTAGACAGACCAGGCCCTGTCCCCCCTCCTCCAGGGGGAGACTCAGAACCCCTGCAGAGACCCAGTGCAGTCCCGGCCAGAAAAACTCCAGGGCCATCCTCTGGAGCCTGGCCAGGATCCCCGGGGCCGGGCTAAGGGTGTTGAGTCGGTGCCAAAGCATGGACAGGACGAGTTGGTTCAGCACCAGCGCCCTCCCTCGCAGGGAGAGACACCGGAGTAGTCCTGTCCATCTCCGCAACCGCTCACCCACCCTGGCCTCCAAATCCTGCCAGTTCTCCGGCGGAGAAGGATGCGTGGCGGAAAGATAAACGCCAAGATAGAGCAGCGGACCCGCGCTCCACCGAATGGCTTGAAGCGCGGGTGGGAGGGAGCTGGTCTGCCACCCGTCCCCGACCACCAGGCCAGAGCTCTTGACCCAGTTGACCTGGGCGGAGGAGGCCGCCGAATAAACGGCCTGGCAGGCCTCCACCCGCACCAGATCTTCTGGGTCCTGGACCACGAGGAGCACGTCGTCGGCGTACGCCGACAGGACCAGCCGCATCTCCGGCTCTCGAAGCGCCAAACCCGAAATCCTCCGGCGGAGGAGGCAGAGGAAGGGCTCGATCGCCAGAGCGTACAGCTGGCCCGAGAGGGGGCACCCTTGACGCACTCCCCGCCCGAAGCTGACCGGCTCGGTCAGGGCCCAGTTGAGCCGGACCAAACACTTCGCTTCAGCGTACAGCACCCGGAGAAAGCCTACAAACTGGGGCCCGAAGCCGAAAGCCCGCAGGGTGCCCAGGAGATACCCGTGGTCCATCCTGTCGAACGCCTTCTCCTGGTCCAGGGACAGGAGGGCGAACGACAGACCATCCCTACGCCCCAGCTCTAAAAGGTCACGGACCAGGTATAGGTTATTAAAGATGCTCCGGCCCGGGACGGTGTAGGTCTGGTCGGGATGGACCACGTCCGCCAGCACGGACCCCAGCCGCAGCGAGATAGCCTTCGCTACGACCTTATAGTCCGTGCTGAGGAGCGAGAGGGGACGCCAATTCCGTAAATCGCGAAGGTCCCCCTTCTTCGGCAACAGGGCGAGCACAGCTCGCCGGCACGAGAGAGGGAGGACCCCGCTTAGCAAGGACTCGGTCCAGACGGTGACGAGGTCTGGGCCGAGGACATCCCAGAACACGCGGTAGAACTCCACGGTCAGCCCGTCCATGCCCGGCGATTTGTTGGTGGGCATGAGCCGGAGGGCTTCCGAGAACTCGGCTAGGGAGAGAGGCAACTCCAGCCGGTCTCGGTCGCCCGCGCTGACCGTCGGGAGCCCGGTCCAGAGCACCCTGCGGGCCTCGGCGTCGGTCGGATCCGGGGAAAAAAGAGCGGCATAGAAGGCCCTGGCCCTTCCACGCATCTCCTCCGGATCCGTGAGGGGGGAGCCGTCCTCCGCCAGGAGGCAGGTGACATGCTTTTTGGCCCCCCTCCTTTTCTCCAGGGCATAGAAGAAGCGGGAGCCGCGATCCAGCTCCCGAAGGAGACGGATGCGGGATCGAACGAACGCGCCCCGGGCCCGGTGGTCTTCCAGGGCCCGGAGCTCCTCCCGCTTCTCCCGGTACGCCTCACAGAGGGGTGGATCCTCGGGGCTGGAGGCTAGACGCCTCTCCAGCTCCAGGACCTCCCGCTCCAACTGCCCCATCAGCGCACCCCTCCGCCGGCTGGCGCCCCGGGCGTAGTTCCGGCAAAAGAGCCGTGCGCGGACCTTCCCCACATCCCACCACCGCCGCGCCGAGGGGAAGGCGCGCCGCTGCTCCTGCCAGGTCAACCAAAACTCCCGGAAGGTGGCCACAAAGTCCACGTCCTCCAGCAAACTATTATTAAAATGCCAATAGGCTGGCCCTGGCCGCTCAGAACTGAGAGAGGCCGTCACGGACACCAAATGGTGATCCGAGAACGGGGCCGGCCGAACGCTGGAGGCATGGGCCTGTGCCAGATGAAGGCGGGACAAATAAATCCTGTCCAACCGGGAGTGGTGCGACCGGTCATCCTCCACCTGGACATAGGTGAAGGTGGTATCGTCGTCCGGGTGGTGGTCGCGCCAGACGTCCACCAGGGAGTGATGGTCTACGATCTCCCTGAGGACGCCCGCGGCCGCCTGGGAAGTCTCAAGCCCTGAGCGGTCCCGGTCCTCGAGGGTGGTGTTAAAGTCCCCGCCCAGGACCAGGCACTCGCGAGAATCCAAAGTGCCGAGGAAGGCCGCCGCCCGCCGATAGAAAGGCACGCGGTCCGGGCCCTTGTTCGGGGCATAAACGTTGACCAAATTTAGAACCAGCCCTTCCACACGGGCCCGGACGTGCAGTAGGCGGCCTGGCACTACCTCGGCAACCCCTAGCACCTCAGGCCGCAGCCCCGGGGAGAACAGGGTGGCCACCCCAGCCGAGTGGGCGCTGAGGTGGCTAAAATAAACCCCGTCTCCCCACTCCAGCCGCCAGCTAGCCTCGAGGGCCGGAGCCGTGTGGGTTTCCTGCAGGAAAATCACAGAGTACCCCCCCTCCCGAAGGAAGGAGAGCACCTGGCACCTGCGGAGACCCACCCTACAGCCCCGGGCATTCAACGATGCAAAGGTGGTGACTGTCATATCGAGGGCTGGGGCAAATCCTCACAGGCAGAGGGATCGACAGCCTCCAGCGGGCCCCGCAAGATCCCATTTTCGACCCCGTAGGTCAACAAGGAGTCGCGGAACCTGCGGGCCCGCCGGTAGGCCGCGATGTCTCGCCGATCGGACCCTCGCCCCTCCCCCAAAAGTGCCTCCAGAGCCCGGAGGACGAGATGGAAGTCCCCCCAGCGCCGAAGGGCGAGCTGCACCTTACCCTGGGAACCACGGGTATCCGAGAGAAAGAGGCGCAGCTCATCCCGCAGCGCGGAGGGGGAGGCAGCGGCCGAGCCGCTGCCATCCTCCGGCAGGGCCCCCGAAGGGTCCTCGCGGCCCACAGACAAACAAGGGGCCGAGCTCCGGCGCCGCTGCGCCGGGCTGCCCGTCTCTGTCCCCGGCAAAGGGGAGGGCGGCTGAGGGAACAACACAGCCCCAACGGTGGCGGGAAGGGGAGACACGAAAGTCGTCCCCCGAGGGTCATCAGCAGGCAACGAAAATGCGACAACCCCGGGGGCGGCGGTGAACCCAGAGGTGGCAGGAAGAGACACCTCGGGGACAGCAGGAGAGGGAACAGGGTCAAGGACAGGAACAAGCTCCCCATCCCCTGCTGCCAAACCGCTAGATTGCGGCTCCCCCTGGCTAGGGTCTGCAGCCAAGGGGACGGAGCCAGCAGGGACTGGGGAGGCCTCAGGGGTAGGAAGTGTGGAAGGGGCAGGATCGGGGGTAGAAACCGGCTGCTCAGCAACAGCCGTCACCCCAAGGGGCTCGGCGGCTGTGCACGATATGGCAGGCGCGGCCGGACTGGCAGGTAGGGCCAAGGGTTCCCCCAAAACTAAATCGGGGGCGACAGGACCGGGAGCAGGAGGGGGGCCCGGGACTGAGTCAGCGCTCGGATCGGGGCCCGCTGGTTGAAGGTTGTCCTCCCCCTGGGTAACTGGGGTCAAACCCAGGGCCTCAATCTCATCAAAAAAGGAGGCAAAAGCGGTCCCCTCGGCCCCGGCGACCTCCCCGCCAGTCACGGAGACAAAGGCTGCCTCGGCAACATCGGCGGCGGCGGGGGACTCGGTTGGAGCAGGGGCCGGGAGAACCGCTACCGAAGCCTCCTCAGGTGCGGGCTCAACGATAGGGACAGGAGTTTCCCCAGCCGCTGCCACGGCGTCCACAGTTTCCATGGCCAGCGCCTCCTGCTGGGTACCGTCCGGGGGCGCGACGGAAGCACTAGCAACGTCGGCCCCCCGCAATATCTTTCGGGGGGTCTGCTCTCCCTCCTCATCAGAGGGGAGGGAGAGAGCCCGCGACCCGCGGGCGCTGCGCTTTCCCCGGACGGTCACCCAGCCCTCTGTGGTAGAAGAGGAGGTGGAGGGCCGGTCAGCAGGGACAGGGCCAGAGGGCAAGGGCAGTAATTTCGGGGCTCGGGGTGGCAGGGGCGAAGGGCCTGAGGGCAAGGGCGAACCCTCCCCCTGGGGCGGGCCCGACCCCGCGGCCGGTGGAAGCTGCCCCGCCCCCACCTCCACATGCCCCGCCGATCCAGGGTCGGCGACGGCAAGGCCTGCCCGCTCGGCCGTCTCCGCGGCCAGAGCGGGGAGCGCAGCAGAAGGAGGAGGGACGTCGGCAGCAGCAGTGGCCGAACCGCCAGGGTCGCCGGCGATGACAGGGCCGGCACTCTCCCGGGCCCCGGGGGTCCCGGACGCTCCTCCAGGCCGGGCCAGGGGACAGTCCCTCCGGACATGTCCCGGCGCGCGGCAGAGAAAGCACCGGGCCTCCCCCGTCGAATAATGGACCCGGTAGCGGGCCCCGTGGTGGGGCACCAGGAAGGACCCCTCGAGCGCCGTTCCGACACCCGCCGCCGGCGGCAGTTGGAGCTGGACCTGCCGGCGGAAAGACAGGATGTGACGGAGGACGGGGTCCTTACATCCCAACGAAAGAGGGCTTATAACTGAAATGGGCTTCCCCAGGACGGAGAGGGCTGGCAACAGGGCGGCGTTGGGGAGGTAGGGCGGGACGGAGGTTAGAACCACCCGTACGCCCAGGTCCTCCAAGGGTTCCAAAGGAACAAACACGCCCCCCACCGTCAGGCCAATTTCCACCGCCTCCTGCGCGGCGGCCTCCGACGCCAGGAAGAACACGGCCTTCCCATACATTTTGGAGGCCGCCACGATGGCTGAGGGCCCCACCACCCTCGCCAATGCCCGCACGTAGGTCTCGATGTGGGGCGAGGCAGGCACCAGGTGGCAACGGACGCCATGCCTCCTAGTTAGCGAGGGGAAGGGGCCCAGGCCACCGGGGATGGGTCCAGAGGCGGCGGTCGGGGCGGATGGCGCGGTGGTACGCGGGGAGGCGGCAGCCACCTGGGCGTACGCTCTGGGGGTCCGAGATGGAGCGCCTCCAGAGCAGGTGGAAGGGACAGCAGGAGAGGGAGGGGCCGCGGCCGGAGTCGGAGCCGCGGCGGGGATTGCGGCCCCGCCCGCAGGAGGCTTGGTTCCACTGGTGGGGCCCTTGCCCTTCTTCCTCCCTTGGCCCTTCCTGCTGGTGGAGGGGGCAGCCGTGGGAGCGGCGGTGTCCAGGGCAGGGCCAGCCGAAGGGCTGGCCACTGGGGCGGGCGGGGGCAACAGGGCAGAGGAAGAAAGCGGGGCAGGGGCAAGAGCATGGGCAATGGCGGGAGCAGGGCCAGTGGCGGGGGTAGGGGCAGGAGCAGAGTCCCCCGCCATTGCAACCAGTAGCCACTCCTCCTCTCTAGGCAATAGACAGAGGAGGAGGGTCTAGCAAAAAAAAGGAGAGGGGGGTTAACCACTCCCCCCTATGAGACTACAGAGAGGGGAGGAGGGCACCCCTGGGGTGGAGGACGGGGAAGCAAGGAAAAAGCAACCACTCCTCCCCGCTAGGCTGCAGGCTGAGGAGGAGGGTGCCAACGGAGGGGGCGGGGGGAAGGCACAAACACCAAAAGGAAAAGCCGGCTCCTCCGAAAAAAGGAGCGTGAACA
>NW_020715531.1:6969-7252 GCF_002925995.2 Terrapene triunguis
GGGGGAAGGAATGAGAAGGCCTGGCTCAAAAATGCCTGCCAGCTGCGATCCAAGGCCAAGGCTGGGCTGGGAACGTAGCCAGCAGGCTTGAAGCCGATAAGGAGGAGGGAAAAAAAAGGAAGGGGGGAGGGAATGGACAAACCGAAAAGGTTTAAAAGAAAGAGGGGGGGCGGGGTAGGATAGGGCCAACTAACACGGGGGGGGCTACAGTGAGGGGACCCCACCAGCTAAACGCAGGGGGGGGGGGAGGAAAATCACCCACAGCGCTCGTGAAGCGTAGGCT
>NW_020715531.1:7352-7965 GCF_002925995.2 Terrapene triunguis
ACAGGTCCAGATGACACGCGGGGCGGTGGAGGGGTTGTCGGCGGTGGTGGTGGTGGGGGGGGGCATATGGTCGAAGGGGGGGGCACCGCACCCCCCCCCGTGCCCTCCTCAACAGTCCGTTTCAGGGGACGGGACAGGAGAATCCCACGTCGACCACAGAGCTTCCTCGCACGCGATGGCTTCCACTCCGGGGAATTACAAACGAGAGGACCAGCACCGTCTACACTCCAGACGCTTTGCGTCGGGGGACGGGACAAAAGGACCCCACGTCGACCCCAGGGCTTCTCCGTACGCGATGGCACCCACTCCGAGGAATTACGGGCGAGAGGCTCAGTTCCGTCCACCCTCCGAACGTGACCGGAGGCACCACACCACCCCAGGAGCAAAGTTGGCAAAGTCACTCAAAACACACAAACCCCTCCACAGTCTCTCGAATCAGGAACGCAGGTCTCCGGACTCCGCGACGGAGATAGCAGCTCTCACTCGGGTAGCAGCGGGCGGCAGGCGTCCGGCCAGGCAGGGCAGGCAAGCAAGCAGGCAGGCAGGGGGGGCCCCCAGACGGTGTTGATGCTGGGGGACCGGTGCTTCTCCCTCCGGAGGCGAGGGGGGGGGG
>NW_020715532.1:0-1239 GCF_002925995.2 Terrapene triunguis
TGCATAGCAACAAATATTAGTGGCTTTCAGCTTCAAATTGCTGCCTCGAGGCATCCCTGATCGTTATGGCCCCACGCTTCACCCCTCTAATAGCCCTGGTCTCTGGCTGTTGAAATTCAGCTTCCAGGTGCTGAGCCTCAGTTTTCCAGCCCTGAGTGAAGCTTTCACCTTTCACCCTTCCCTTCACAAATATTATGGGGCGTACAGCACACGGCTATAAGCATAGGAATATTGTCATCGGCCAGGTCCAGCCTTCCACATAGGCAGCGTCAGCGGGCCTTTAAACTGCCAAAAGCACACTCAACAGTCATTCTGCACTTGTGCAGCCTGTTGTTGAAGAGGTCCTTGCTGCTGTCAAGATGCCCCGTGTATGGCTTCATAAGCCACGGCATTAAGGCGTAAGCAGGGTTTCCCAGGATCACAATGGGCATTTCGACTTCCTCTACGGTGATCTTCTGGTCCGGGAAGAAAGTCCCTGCTTTCAGCTTCCTGAATAGGCCAGTGTTCTGAAAGATGTGTGTGTCATGCCCCTTTCTGGATTACTCTGTGTTAATATCTGTGAAACGCCCACGGTCATCAAGGTGCCTGGAAAACCATAGAAAAATACCCCTTGTGATTAATGTCCTTGGTGGCTAGGTAGCCAGGTGCCAGGATTGGAATATACATGCCATCTATCACCCTCCACAGTTAGGGAAGCCCGTTTGTGCAAAGTCATCCACAATTTCAAACACATTACCCAGAGTCTCAGTCTTTCAGAGCAGGGTGCAATTAATGGCCTTGTGCATTTGTCAACATGTATCCAATGGTTGACTTTCCCACTCTGTACTGGTTAGAGACCGATGGATAGCAGTCTGGAGTAGCCAGCTTCCACAGTGCAATTGCCACGTGCTTCTCCAATGAGAGGGCAGCTCTCATTCTCTTGTCCTTGCGCTGCAGGGCTGGGGCGAGCTCATCACACAGTCCCATGAATGTGGCTTTCCTCATCTGAAAGCTCTGCAGCCACTGCTCATCATTCCAGATGTGCATCACGATGTGATTCCACCACTCAGTGCTTGTTTCCCGAGCCCAAAAGTGGTGTTCCACTGTGGTCAGCACCTCCGTTAATGCCACAAGCAATCTCGTGTCGTAGCTACTACACATGGCAAAATCAATGTCGAACTCCTCTTGTCTTTGTAGTTGAGGGAATAACTCCACTGCCGCTCGTGATGTCTTAGTAAGTGTGGGACCCTGTAGTGAGCC
>NW_020715533.1:0-12854 GCF_002925995.2 Terrapene triunguis
GTGTTATCTTCATCTTAAAATACCTCTCAGTACATTTAACAGAGGAAGTGAAACCCCCTCCCACAAATGGCTCCCTGTTAAGGAGTTGTACCATACCTGCCCCTGGAGACTGGTTTTATACTCTTAGAGCTTTTTCTCTTCAAACCCATCCTTATCCCAATCTATGGGCCAACCTCCGCATTTCAGAGTTTAGAATTTACTCTCATCACCCTAGTATGGCACTTTCCATGTGAATTGGGCAAAGCAAGTGGGGGAAGCTACATGGCTTATGAAAACCAACGCTCCGGGTGAGGCCTGAACTCATAACATCAGCACTATTCCCCCATCTACTAAAGCCAGTTGCACCACCACAGGTGCATCTTAGGCAAACTTGGGAAGTAGGCAGTTACCTGTGTCTTTGGTTAACACTTCTGTGTGGTAACTGAAAGGCTCATGGTTCAAATCCAACTGACAATGGAGGCTTTTAGTGATGAGAATCCAGAACATTTTAACAGGAAGAAAATCTCCTCTATTCTCATCTAGCCCCATTTGACTCCTTCTGCCCATCTTCTTCCTCCCCTCTCAGTGTCTTTCTTTCCCCATTGGGGACATGCAGAGATGAGCTCTGGTCAATGTGTGTCCCATACAGGGGGAGGGGTCGCACTAAAACAGTCAACCTGGGGAACTCTTTGCCAGAGGATTTTGTGAAGGCCAAGACTGTAACAGGGTTCAAAAAAGAACAAGATAAGTGCATGGAGGATAGGGCCATCAATGGCTATTAGCCAGGATGGGCAGGGATGATGTCCCTAGCCTCTGTTAGCCAGAAACTGGGAATGGGAAACAGGGGATGGATCACTTGGTGATTATCTGTTCTGTTCAATCCCTCTGGGCACCTGGCATTGGTCACTGTCGGAAGACAGAACACTGGGCTAGATGGACTTTTGGTCTGACCCAGTATGGCCATTCTTATGTTCCTATGTAACATTGATAATGATAGGTATAGGGGGAGGGGGTCTGCGTGGTTAAGGGGAGAAAGAATGGAGAACTAACGGTGGGGCCCAGAGAGATTCCCCCACAGATTGCAGATATCCCCTTCTGCCCACCATCACCTAGCTGTGGGAAGAACAACTTGGAATTACTCGGGGAAGGCACCTTTAAAAATGCAAGTGTAACATGCTAATTACATTTTAATAAGATCAAAACCTCCTGAAACCCAGAGTCACAATCACTGGAATAACTTTGTCCTGATATTTTACTGGATGCAGCCACAAAGTGAGAAAAATTACACTTCCGGTTCACAGTCAATCCACACACAAGAATCAAAGGGCTTTTTATTCCTTAGGTTCTGACACCATACGCTGCTTCCATTTCTTTTCAATCCTTTCCCAAGATTTCTCATTGTGCAAAGCAACATTACACCCTTGGGAGAGACCGGACCAGAGGCTGCATTCATTTAACCTACCAAAAAAAACAACAACAAGCAGAAACGTAGATTAGGACCAATGTACTCTCCAGGTTCCTCCAGTCCAACATTCTGCTGATGCACCTCAGTCCACAGCCATGCAGGGTTTGAAGCTTGCTTTACTTAAATTCTATGACACTGAGGGATTTCAGCTCCCCTTTGTCCAGAGGAAGCCTTCACCCCACTCCCAATCAGATTCTTGTCCATGGGATCACTGTAGGGGGCTGGGTCCCTGTTTGTTTATTCTCTCTATCTAGGACAAGCCAGGTTGCCTCTATATAAATCCATGGTACGCCCAGTGGTCACCCCATCTGATAAAAGGTATATTGTAATTGGAAAAGGTTCAGAAAAAGGCAACAAAAATGATTAGGGGTATGGAACAGCTTCCATACAAGAAGTGATTATAAGGAAGTGTTATTTACTCCTCTAGACACAAGAACAAGGGGTCACCAAATGAAATGAAAAGGCAGCAGGTTTAAAACAAACAAAAGGAAATATTTCTTTACATAACACACAGTCAACCTGTGAGTGGCCACTGTAAGAAGACAGGATACTAGGCTAGCTGGACCTTTGATCTGACCTAGAGTGGCTGTTTTTATGAACTGGGGTGCATGAGCACCCATGGCTCTCTGTGGAGCTGCCCTTCTTCCCCTTCTATGCTCTCATGTTTCATTGACTCCAGCCTTTTTTCTATTCATCATCATAGAATATCAGGGTTGGAAGGGACCTCACAAGGTCATCTAGTTCAACCCCCTGCTCAAAGCAGGACCAAGCTCCAGATCCCTAAGTGGCCTCCTCAAGGATTGAACTCACAACCCTGGGTTTAGCAGGCCAATGCTCAAACCACTGAACTATCCGTCCCACCATTGTAAACAAGCTGCCCTCACCACCTGTCCTCACAAAGAGGCTGTGTCCCCTGTCACGTGTAAATCACTGACCTCTCTCAGCACTGACTGCCCCTCTGTGTCCTTGCCCCTCAGTCTGTGCTGATGGGACCCTTCCCTCCAGTCCTGGGGGATTCTCCCTTCTCCTTCCTCATCAAGCAGCCCAGTGGATGGGAATCTTAAAAGCCCTAAGGTGAATTAGGAGCAGAAACCCACAGAGCTTCCATACGATTGGCACTTTGCCTTCTCTGGTCAGGATTAAAACTTGTGCAAGGAGACTGGTGGGCCATATCCCAACTGGGCATGAGCAAAGCAGCAGGGGAAAAGGGAAACATGGAGATGCAAGCCAGGGCCTCATACATGCAAAGGAGGCGCTCTACCACTGAGCTATATCCCCAGACAAGCTTTATTTGCTGGCTGTTACATTCAGATGATCCTGCCTGTTTCCAGCACATCCTGTGGCTTATAAGCTTCATGGGAAGCCCTTTCCCCTCTCTCAGGGCTGATCATGCTCTTGTGGAGGTTGCTGGTTCATAGGGGTCACTTTTCAGCAGAGCCAGATTCTATGTGTGGGGGAGAGAGAGTGTGTGCCCTGGACTCAGGGTGCCGAGATACACTCAGCCCTCTCCCCTGCATTGGGTGGGAGGGGGGGTGCTGCCACCTCCTGCTGGAAGGTCATGATGGTGGTGGGGCTCTGTGAACAGCTCAATCTCTGACCCTGGTGGCAGAAGTGATGAGGAGGGGGCTCCAGCTGTTTCTAGGATCTACTATTTCCACCTGCCTGAAAAGTCCAACTTTCCCCAGCACATTCACTGCGGTGCAGTTGGGTCACTGTTTCTATGGCTGACAGCAAAGAATCGCTCCCAGTTTCCCTTCTATCTGCAGCAGGATTAGCCTGTGTCAGTGGTTAATGAGGTGGATCTAGTTGTAGATTGTTATTCATTCCCCACCTTTTCCCAATATCTAATGTGAATCTCCCTGGCTGCAGATTAAGCCCATTACTTCTTGTCCTACCGTCAGTGGACATGGAGAACAATTGATCATCATCCTATTTATAATGACCAAACTTTTCTCTCTGCAATCATCCGTTAAATGGTTATTATCCCGTCTCTTGCCTGGGGTAGAATGGAAGAGGAGAAAATCCTCTCTTAACTCTCATTGGAGGATGCAACTGTCAGTTTGTTCTCTCTTCATGTTTTACTGAAGCTCAGAGAAAAGAAACATGACTTGCCTGTGATTCTAGAGAGAACAGAGAGTTTATTTCACTTTGGGCTGTGACTATTAGCAGAAGAGTGACACCTAAGGGCTGTTAATACTGCCCCCCATGGAGCTTGAAATCATGACCATGGGATTAAAAGCAGTGTGTTTTACCAACTGAGCTAGCTAGAGCTGAAGTCAGTCAATTGTCCAGTCTCAATATAGAAGGATCCCTGAGAGTATTTGTTTGCAAGCTGAGGTTCCCTTTCAGACATTTGCCTTCTTTCCTGGTTTGTTATGTCTCCAGCTAGCAAACTGGAGCTGTTACAAGGCTGGTTAGATGCTGCTTTCTAGACCAGAGAGCTGGGGTTGATTTAGCATGCTGTCGCCATCAGCTGGTCAGAGAAACCAGGAAAGGAGGGTGGAATTTAGGATTCTTCCACCAGGGGGAGGTGCTGTTGGACTCATCTAGTGGGGGAGCGTCTGAAAAAGCTTCTCAGCTCCCAGAAACAGAGCAGACAAGCCGGTTCCCTGCATGCCCCCCCGACACATTTTCAGAGGGAATCGGGTCCTCCTGGGGAAAAACTCAAAAGAAGCCCAAACCCAGGAGTGTCAGAGAAGAGAATCACTGTTTGCCTTAAGAGATGGGTGAGGGAAACCTGCAGGTACTTAGATCCCTCCAACATCTGATATAACTATTTGTGGGGAAGGTCTGGGGAAGCCGAGGAGGACAAGGAGAGGGAAAAAGGGCTTGCAGCTGTTGTGCAATCACCATGCTGCCAGCAGAAGTGTCCGGGGGCTTAGCACTGTGGTTGCTTGTTCAGGACACAGAACTCACAAGACTGCAAAGCTCAGAGCCCCATTACATGGAGTAAGAATGTGATCAGCTCACACCGAGGGGGAGAAACACCCCTCCCTTGGTTTCTATGCCAGAGCTCCTATCAGCTCAGTGTCCTTCCTGGAAGAGCCTCCAGGTCGGCTGCTGAGAGGGTTGCGATGGGGTAACTGAAGGCAGAGGAGGATTGTTCTTCATGGGTTTTCTTTGTGTTGCTCTTTGATCCTGCTGGAGGAAGCATCATTTGAGTTTGTTTCAGTACCTTGGATTGGGCTCTGGTTGTGACCCTGAGCACAGGGGTTCCTGCACTCTCTGCTCTTAGCCCCTCAGGGAGTGGACAAAGGAGCAGCTTCAGAAATTGGACAGAAAGTAGACTAAGAAAGTTTAGCATAAGTGAGAAGAAAAACAACATCATCACCTCCCTGGTGGGCTAGTGGTTAGGATTTGGCATTCTCATGGCCTGGGTTTGATTCCCTGTCAGAGAAAAGTGACTTTAGATCAAAAAAGCTTCAATTATTCTTCACTTGCAATGTAAACAAATCCATGGGTTTTTCCTGATTCCCCCATCTTCTACATGATGTTGGGAAGGGCTTGGGAGACCATATAAAAACCAAAGCTTCCCACTGACTAGTAACAGAATGTGGGCATGTTTCCACTGTGCACCTCAAAGTCCAGGCTGCATGCCCTTTTACATAAATAGACATGCAATTTATTTTTTCCCCCTTCCTAGCTAACCTAACCAACCTTATAATAACAATAATAGACATTCAGGTTCACCCAAGATGAATATTTTTCCCCAATTTTCTTCCTGAAAAAAAACCAAAAAATAATTTTGGGTCAACTGAAATATTTCAGCAAATAAAATATTCATCCAAAAAACTTTCATCCCACTCTATATACAAGTCTTTGGAAGTAACCATCTCGGAGAAAATGAACATTAGCCTCTTCCATTCCTGAGGTCTAGCTGCTGAAGTGTTCTAAGCATGGATGATGGGCCTGTCACCTGTTGGCCACTGGTTACTACCTTGCTCAGGTAGCTTCTGATGAAAGGCAATGTGGTTTAGTGGCAAACCTACTTTTATCCCTCTGCCCAACTAGGGGTGTTTGTTTCACATTGCATGTAAAAATACAATAAATGCATTTTGTTGGTACCTAAAACTGGGATCAAGATGAAACATTGTGATTGTAAGTCAATGAGAAAATCTCTGCTGAGTTCTACAGAAGGAAGGTTTTCTAATCAGGTTCTAGCACATGATAAAAGTTCTGAAGGTTCTTAGAGCTTCCAGACACATAGGCCAGAATTTTCAGAAGGTCTCACACCCACCACTAGAGCCAGATTTTCAGACAAACTCAGCTCCCATTTAGGCACCAACATTTTGGCCTAAATGTAAAGGTTTTCAGAAAGGCTGAACACCCTGAGGGCTGAGCTATTTTGAAAACAAAAGGATGTAGAAGTTGAGGGTGCTGGCTATCTGGCCCATCATGCACGAGTTTGAGGTTCCACATTACTTTCTCAGAATGCTAGCAACCATCTTTTATTCACTTAAAAAGTGTGCAGGGAGACTACATATAAAAATCAGCTGTGCTTTAGAAGGTCTCTAGAAGTTGAAAGAGATGTGCCATCTCCGCCTTTCTGAAGAGTTCATAAGAAGTTAAAGAAAACTAAGATTGATAAATTGTTTAGCTAACAATGTCAGGCTAGCTGAGAGGCCTAACATGTTAAACTCAAGGCTGTGTCTTTCTGTCATTTGTATTCTGGGCTCCATCTGGAAATGGGTGTTCAAATCCCACTCCTGACACAATCATTGCCTTCTACCTGAAGCAATGGTTTCATTTCAACCTCTCCTGTAACATTATAACACCAACTGCTTAGCATTTCTATGATAGAAGTTAGAGAGAATTCAAACATCTTCAAAAGTAATGCATTCAGGGCATCTAGTTGGGTGAATTCCAAGTTCCTTATCCAGAAGAGACTTGGCATGGCTTGAGGGGAGGCAGGCTTGGCTATTCAATATACAGGTGGAGGGGGAAAGGTGCAATACATTGACAGTGTAGAATGTGAGGCTCATAAGCAGTGTTTCTGAGTCATAAGTGGGTGCCCTACCTACTCGGGTTGTGTGTTCTGAGAGTTATCTCCTTGCTTTCCATTTAAGGTCAGGGAGGGATATTATAACTAAGTGTTCTGGCAAAACTTTCCCACCCAGCCTGGTCAGTTAACCATATTGTGAGAAACTTTCCATGTATTTGACTGCATTTCAGTTTCTTGTTTTGTTGGATGGGGCCCGAGGCGCTGGAAGGGAAATGTCCATGGAAAACTCGGTCATTCCTGTTCTCCGAAAAAAGGCAGGTATTAGAAAGACACTATTGCTTCTAGTATTCCTGTGGAATCCAAGTCTAGCTGAAGAATTCCTGTCTATCATAGAGAGAATAATTCCATTTTAAATGCAAATGAAATGAGATTTGCAGATAGAGTCAGCGCCTTTTTCAAATATTTGCTGAGAAAAAAGCCGTTTTTTGCCTTGTTGATAAGGAAAAGAAGCCCTCTTTTCCTTTCAATTTCAAATGCGGAATGAATAGAGATTTTTGTTGAAAAACTTCTATTTCCCAGCAGGAATTGAACCCAGGCTATGGCCATTAAAACTCCAGAACCCACTGCTTAAAGCGCCAGGTAGGGTGGTTTCTTTCTCATGGCTAGTTTCAGTTCTCTCAGGCTCCTACTTTGCCAATGTCAGATGCTGGTCCATTCGCCATTTCCCTGAAGGGACGAGAACAGAGAATGAAGGATCTCCTATGCTCAGTGTCACAAACTGAGCCCAAAAAATGGACGGCATGGTATCACAAACTCAAATTATGTTTCCGGTTCCTCCATCAGCATCACAGGAGCAAAATAAAGAAATCACCAGAGGAGCAATTCTTCTCTGCTTTCACTTACCCCAGTGCAATCCTCTCCACTTCTTCTGTTTATAATCTGGAGGATCCGTGAGGGGAAAAAAATCATTGAGCTGACAGTATTTCTGGGATAGAAACCCAGAGAGGGTTTGATGTCACCTGATGGGATGATGATTCATTATAACAGGTCCCTTGGCTTTAGCTGCCCCCAGTGCAGATCTCATTTTGTCAGTTCTGCGCTCTCAGGAAGCTGACAAAGTGCTGAACCCAGCTTCTCTTGGGCCACCGGGGAGCATGGTGATTGCACACCAGCTGCAAGCCCTTCTGTCCTCTCCTTGTCCTCCTTGGCTACCCCGGACCCTTTCTCACAAATAGTTTCATCAGATGCTGCAGGGACCTAAGGACCTGCAGGTTTCCCTCACCCACCTCTTAAGGCAAACAGTGAGTCCCTTATCTGACACTCCTGGGGCCACATTTCCTTTGAAGAGCTTCTCCCCAGGGGGTCTGATATCCTGCAAAAATGTGTGTGTGGCTTGGGGGGAACCGACTTGTCTACCCCCTCTCTGGGAGCTGAGAAGCTTTCTGACTATTCCCCACTATTTGATTCAAACAGCGTCTTTCCTGGTGGGAGAACACTAAATTCTACCCTCCCGTGATCATTTCTCTGACCAGCTGGTAAATCATCCCCAGCTCTCGGGTCTAGAAACCAGCATCTAACCAGCTTTGTAATAGCTCCTGTTTGCTAGCTGGAGAGTGAAGGAACGAAGACAGAAGGCAAATGTCAGAAAAGGAATCTCAACTTGCAAAGAAACTTCCTTAGGGCTCCTGCTACCCTGTGACTGTGCCTTTGAAAAAATGTTGCAGACAGCCTGGCTAGCTCAGTTGGTAAGGCATGAGACTCTTAATCTGTGGGTTCAAGCCCCATGTTAGGCACTTGATCTTGCTTCCTTCAGTGTACTTTTTTGTTTATATGGTTTAAATGCACTCTCTTGCCTCTCAATGATCTTACACAGGAAATGCCTCTTCCTGTCAACTTAAACAGAATAGGAAGAGAGAACAAACTGACATTTCTATCTATTCAAGGGACATCATCATAGGACCTAACCACATCAGCCATACCATCAGGGGCTCGTTCACCTGCACATCTATCAATGTGATATATGCCATCATGTGCCAGCAATGCCCCTCTGCCATGTACATTGGACAAACTGGACAGTGTCTATGCAAAAGAATAAATAGACACAAATCAGACATCAAGAATTGTAACATTCAAAAACCAGTACGAGAGCACTTCAATCACCCTGGACACTCAATAACAGACTTAAAAGTGGCCGTTTAAAAAAAAAATAAAAAACAGAGTTCAACAAGAAACTGCAGAACTGGAATTAATTTGCAAACTTTACAACATCAAATTAGGCCTGAATAAAGACTGGGAGTGGCCAGGTCACTACAAAAAATAATTTTCCCTCTGTTGATACTCACACCTTCTTGTCAACTGTTGGAAATGGGCCACATCCACCCTAATTGAATTGGCCTCATTAGCAGGTCTCCCCCCACTCCACGCGGTAAGGCAACTCCCATCTTTATATATGCTGTGTATTTATACCTGCCTACTGTATTTTCCTCTCCATGCATCATGTGAAGTGGATTATAACCACAAAAGCTTATGCCCAAATACATTTGTTAGTCTCTAAGGTGCCTGTGACGTTATTGACATAAACTGGGACCATATAGATCATTGTTGCAACCAAGGTCCTGTAGTGGCACCCAAATCTTGTATAAAGGGGGTCAAATGGGGTGTCTAAGACAAGGTTATGGTTTACTGGTTATGATTATGCTGTCTATATGTGTGTATCAGTTTTGTAGTTGAAGTTATGAATATTGGCTCTATACTGTCTGTATGGCAAATTTATGCTATGCTTCTGGGTGACATCCCAGATAAGCTGGGATTAGCTCTGCCTAGCCTGCTTGATGGCCCATTAAGGACCATCAGCTATACAATGGACCCATTGAGAGAAAGCAAATATGCCTTCAGACTCAGCAAAGTATGCAGGGACTGGCCCATGTGACTCCAGGCTCCATTTTGCTGTAATTTTCCACAGTAAGAACAAAGAGGTGTTCTTACACCTGGAAAAGACTATATAAGGCTGATGCCTCATCTCCATTTTGTCTTCAATCCTGCTTCTTACCTCTGGAAGGACTTTGCTACAAGCTGAAGCTTTGAACAAAGGACTGAATGACCCATCCCAGCGGGGGGTGTATTCCAGAGACTTAATTTGAACCTGCAGTTTATTCTATCATGGATACAAGCCTGAACCAAGAACTTTGCCATTACTGTATGTAATTGATTCCATTTAACCAATTCTAACTCTCATCTCTATCTTTTTTCTTTTATCAATAAACCTTTAGATTTTAGATTCTAAAGGATTGGCAACAGTGTGATTTGTGGGTAAGATCTGATTTGTGTATTGACCTGGGTCTGGGGCTTGGTCCTTTGGGATCAGGAGAACCTTTTTTCTTTTATTGGGGTATTGGTTTTCATAACCATTTGTCCCCATAACGAGTGGCACTGGTGGTGATACTGGGAAACTAGAGTGTCTAAGGAAATTGCTTGTGAGACTTGTGGTTAGCCAGTGGGGTGAGACCGAAGTCCTCTTAGTCTGGCTGGTTTGGTTTGCCTTAGAGGTGGAAAAACCCCAGCCTTGGGCTGTAACTGCCCTGTTTAAGCAATTTGTCCTGAATTGGCACTCTCAGTTGGGTCCTGCCAGAACTGCATCGTCACAGTGCCACAAGGACCCCTCATTGTTTTCAAAAATGTCAAGGGCACAGTAAGGAAATTAGTAGCTCAGAGCTTGTGGTAACATCTTTGAAGAAGAACAAGAGGTTGATGTTAAAAAGGGCTAAGGAAATAATGTTAGTTCAAAAGGGAAACATGATGTTGTGTGTTGGAACGGCTGGCTTAGACATTTTTTTATTATTGGTATTTATTGATTCCTCATACCCAGACCCTGCCTAGACAGGAAAGGAGGGAAAATGTCATCATCAATCAATAGATTTCTCTGACATGCAAAGGGGACATGAGGCTGTTTGTAGGTAGCTCAAAATAAACAAAAGTGAGGGAGAAACTGCTGGCTGGGAGCTAAATACGCAGGACAAAGGGTTGGGATTCTGCTACACTCAGATTTATTATGTAGCTGGCAGTCTCCCAAATGATGGTCTATTCCTTCCCTCAAAATGCAGGCTAACCCTCCCCTTTTGAACTTAAAGTTCCATGAAAGGAAAAAAATAACGAGGAAGAAAGCATAGAAGTTATGGATGTATTTGAGAAAGAACTTGGAGTGATAAAAGACAAAAGGAGAGAAAGCAGCAGTTTTTCTGCTTTGTTTTGAACTAGAGACCTTATGCCTGTTAGGCAAATGTGATAACCACTACACTACAGAAACCAGCTACTGTTGCTTCTGGGGCCCTTTTCTAAGGCTTTCTCAGTAGCCTCTATACCAGCTGATTTCCCTTTGAAGAACAGGGAAACAAAGGGCACCAAGAACTTATGGTTTTTGGATGAGTCAAGAAAAGGGAGTAGCATTGTCCCCCTCGGGTAGCCCCTGTTCAATTCCAGGTCAGAAAGCAAAACTCTTCTTCAAAAATAGCAAAAAAATGTTGTGTTTCACTTTACTTCATAAGTACAGTTGTGTGGCAATTAAATGACCCTAAAGTTTCATAAAAGCAAAGAACACTAAACAAAAAAGTGTGGGAAATATGGATGTATTTGAGAAAATGGCTTGGAATGAAGGAAGACAAAAATTGATCGGTAGAGAGAAAAGGCAGTGTTTCCCCCTGGTTTGGAACTTCTCTCACAACTACTGTAATAGAATAGCTAAGCAAATGGTGTTCCATTGTTCCAAAGGAGATTGAAGTGAGGCCATTTTCTCCAGATAGAAGAAAATGGTCATGTCAGGAGTGGGATTTGAAACCACGTCTCTATGCAGAGACCAGAACACCCAAGAGATAGGAAAAAAGAGTTTTAAAACTAGAATATTAGACCAGTCCACCATCCTGATGCTACAAAAAATATAACTTATCAACCCTAGTTTTCATTAATATTTGATGAACTCTTTAGGGAGATCGAGATGGCACATCTCTTTCAACTTCTAGGGACCTTCTACAGCACAGCTGATTTTTAGACACACTCACCTGGACCTAAAGTTACACGTTTCCTGGAGCTCCATGAGTTCTGAGGTGGTGTAATCTCCCTGCTCACGTTTTAAGTGAACAAAAGATGGTTGCTAGCATTCTGAGAAAGTAATGGTGAACCTCAAAATCCTGCCCTGTGGGCCAGATAGTTAAGCAACCAGCATCCACAACCTCTACCATGATAGCATCCTGTCTGGCAACAACTCATTAGCTGGGGTGTAAAATCCTCATTTCTTGTTCCATCACTGTAGTCCCCACTTCCCTATTGTTTGTCAGTATAATCTCTGTCTGGTTCTGTGATTGTTTCTGTCTGCTGTATAATTAATTTGTTGGGTGTAAACCAATTAAGGTGGTGGGATATAATTGGTTAGATAATCATGTTACAATATATTAGGATTGGTTAGTTAAATTTTAGTAAAATGATTGGTTAAGGTATAGCTAAGCAGAACTCAAGTTTTACTATATTGTCTGCAATCAATCAGGAAGTGTGTGGGGAATTGGAATTATGTTTTGCTAAGGGGGGGAATGGGAACAGGGACACAGGCAAGGCTCTGTGGTGTCAGAGCTGGGAAGGGGGATACTGAGGAAGGAAATTGAAATCATTGCTTGCTGGAAGTTTACCCCAATAAACTTCTAATTGTTTGCACCTTTGAACTTCGGGTATTGCTGCTCTCTGTTCATGTGAGAAGGACCAGGGAATGGGAGGGTCATGAGATAAACCCTCTAACAAGTACGTCTTTCAGGGTGTGAAAAATCCACACACCCCGAACCAGTATAGTTAGCTGACCTAAACCCTGGTTAGATAGTGCTAAAATGAAAAGAAAGATGGTTTTGTCAATGTAGCTATTAGAGGGATGGAAAACTCCTCCACTTATTGTAGCAACTGTCTACTCCAAACTGCTTTAGCAGTGTCACAACAGCATTTTAAGTGTAGCCAGCCCAAGAGTGAGACCAGATGTGGCTACAGTTTGGCACTGGGGATGCTCAAGCACTAAGATGACAGCAATGACAATACACCAATGCCTCCGTAGTTGGAAGAATTTGAACCTGCGTGGGGAGACCCCGGTGCACTGTACTCCAAAGGATAAGGTTGCATATGATACCTGGACATACACAAATCTTTAACCGTCCTTGGACCCCACCTCCATATGGGACCCTCCCTTCCCCCATCCCCCACAGTGCTGATGTGTTGTTTTTTTCTCTCCTCCGGTGGTTGCTTTTTAATAAAAGAATAGTTTTGGTTTGAAAGCAATCTTTATTCCATTAATGAAAAGCAAACAGAGCCTTGCAAAGAAACACACAATTCTCTTAAACCTTTATGATGCATCATCTGCACCAATCACAATCACCTCTTAGCATTACAAGTCCCATGCATAGCAACAAATATTAGTGGCTTTCAGCTTCAAATTGCTGCCTC
>NW_020715534.1:0-1239 GCF_002925995.2 Terrapene triunguis
TGCATAGCAACAAATATTAGTGGCTTTCAGCTTCAAATTGCTGCCTCGAGGCATCCCTGATCGTTATGGCCCCACGCTTCACCCCTCTAATAGCCCTGGTCTCTGGCTGTTGAAATTCAGCTTCCAGGTGCTGAGCCTCAGTTTTCCAGCCCTGAGTGAAGCTTTCACCTTTCACCCTTTCCTTCACAAATATTATGGGGCGTACAGCACACGGCTATAAGCATAGGAATATTGTCATCGGCCAGGTCCAGCCTTCCACATAGGCAGCGTCAGCGGGCCTTTAAACTGCCAAAAGCACACTCAACAGTCATTCTGCACTTGTGCAGCCTGTTGTTGAAGAGGTCCTTGCTGCTGTCAAGATGCCCCGTGTATGGCTTCATAAGCCACGGCATTAAGGCGTAAGCAGGGTTTCCCAGGATCACAATGGGCATTTCGACTTCCTCTACGGTGATCTTCTGGTCCGGGAAGAAAGTCCCTGCTTTCAGCTTCCTGAATAGGCCAGTGTTCTGAAAGATGTGTGTGTCATGCCCCTTTCTGGATTACTCTGTGTTAATATCTGTGAAACGCCCACGGTCATCAAGGTGCCTGGAAAACCATAGAAAAATACCCCTTGTGATTAATGTCCTTGGTGGCTAGGTAGCCAGGTGCCAGGATTGGAATATACATGCCATCTATCACCCTCCACAGTTAGGGAAGCCCGTTTGTGCAAAGTCATCCACAATTTCAAACACATTACCCAGAGTCTCAGTCTTTCAGAGCAGGGTGCAATTAATGGCCTTGTGCATTTGTCAACATGTATCCAATGGTTGACTTTCCCACTCTGTACTGGTTAGAGACCGATGGATAGCAGTCTGGAGTAGCCAGCTTCCACAGTGCAATTGCCACGTGCTTCTCCAATGAGAGGGCAGCTCTCATTCTCTTGTCCTTGCGCTGCAGGGCTGGGGCGAGCTCATCACACAGTCCCATGAATGTGGCTTTCCTCATCTGAAAGCTCTGCAGCCACTGCTCATCATTCCAGATGTGCATCACGATGTGATTCCACCACTCAGTGCTTGTTTCCCGAGCCCAAAAGTGGTGTTCCACTGTGGTCAGCACCTCCGTTAATGCCACAAGCAATCTCGTGTCGTAGCTACTACACATGGCAAAATCAATGTCGAACTCCTCTTGTCTTTGTAGTTGAGGGAATAACTCCACTGCCGCTCGTGATGTCTTAGTAAGTGTGGGACCCTGTAGTGAGCC
>NW_020715535.1:0-5527 GCF_002925995.2 Terrapene triunguis
TCCTCTCCATCCACCCAACCCCTCCACTGTACCCCATTTCCCGTCATCCTTCCCCATCATGACTTTTTAAAAGGAAAACGCTGTTTGAGTGTCGAACACAAGTTTTTACATTAAAAACCTGTGCCCTCTGCCCCCCCGACCGAACCTCCTTATTTTCTCATCCCCCCCCCCGATCCCTCTCCCCCCCCCCCACTGTCCCCTTTTGGGGCACGGCCCCCCCTTTTCAGGAGGTGATTAAAACCTTTTATGTGTGAACTGCAGCAGGGTCCGGCCTATGTCTGTCGTGTCGGGGGTGGGGACTGGGGGGGCAGGCGCAGAGAGCGAGGTGCGGGAGGGGATGGGGGTGGTGCCCAGATGTGGCGAGGGGGGGCACAGATGGCAGACGGGGGGTGCCGGGGAGCAGGAGTCTGAGGGCAAATCCAGCAGTGGTGTGGGGGTGACAAGCGACCAGCTGGGATCCAGGCAGGTTGGGGCAGGGGGCAACCTGGGGGCTGGGGGGCTACGGGTAGGCGCTGAGGCTGGGGATATGGGACTATATGCAAATCATACTAATTAACAAGCCCAAGAGCCGAGCAAAGCGGGGAGGGGGGAGCCGGTTCTTCTGGACCCTGTCGGCTACATCCTTTGCTGCCCATCTCCCGACCCACCGGCTCCGCTCCCGTCCTGCCTGGCTGGCGGAGACAGGATGAGCCCACAACGGCACACCCATGAACATGGAATTAGTAGCCAGAAGGGCCCCCCCCCCCCGCCGCCAGCCCCTGCCCCACTCCTCACAGCGCCCCCTGCTGGGACAGGCCAGAACTGGTGTAGCTGGGAGCTCTCCCCACAGCCAGCTCCTGCCCCACTCCCCACAGCGCCGCCTGCTAGAACAGGCCAGAACTGGAGTAGCTGGGAGCCCCCCCATAGCCAGATCCTGCCCCACTCCCCCCAGCACCCCCTGCTGGGACAGGCCAGAACTGGAGTAGCTGGGAGCCCCCCCATAGCCAGCTCCTGCCCCACTCCCCACAGCGCCCCCTGCTGGGAGAGGCCAGGACTGCAGTAGCTGGGAACTCCCCCCACAGCTGTGTGTGGCTGGGCCCTGACCCCGCTCACTGGGCGCAGGAAAGCAGCTGGTGGCGGAAGATTGGCGGAGCCAGGGGGAGGTCGCCGCGTTGAAGGAAGGGCCAGGAAGGTGCCCCTGGCCTGTGCGCCCACCCCAGAGCTCAGCCTCCCCTGGGCCGGGAACGGGGCACTGGAGACACCCTGTGAAATTACAAACAGGCTCTGTGAAGATCCAGCCGGTGGAGGGCAGAGCCAACGTGTGTGTGTGTGTGTGTGTGTGTGTGCTGATTGGAGGCAGTGTGTGTGTGTATTAGGAGTAGTGTTTGCGTGTTTGCCTACAGTACATACAGTGGGGGATGCATTGCCCGGTGCTGATCGGCTCCTGCGTGTCCTGGGGGCCGTGTCAGCCAGCCAGGTTCTGCCCCCCGGCCTTCCCAGCTCTCAGCACTGCTGACTCTCTGTCCCCCGCCCCCCAAGCCGCACGGGGCAGTGCCAGGCCGCAGAGACCGGATGCCAGGCTGAGCGGCCGGAGCAGCTGGACGAGCAAGGCACGGGAGCTCCCCGGAGAGCCCGGCTGCTTGCATTTTATGGGACGCTGAGCAGTTCACTGAAGCCATTGGCAGATGCAACAAGAAGAGCTCCTACAACGTGCTTGCGTGTGAGTCAGTCTCTGATCTGGCCTTAATCTCTCCCCCCCCCCGCCACCCCCCGGCTCATCTTTCCCATAACTTTGGTCCAATGCACCCAGCTAACAACCTTTCTTGCTGCGAATTCTCTCTTCCCTTTTTTCCACTTGCTCATAACTTTCCCAAGCGTTTTCCTTCCAGGCGGCAGTTTTCCATGCTCCGGGGTGGAAAGTTTGCAGGCAATCAGCCCGCCTGCTTTTGAGTTAGTCTAAAGAGAGACCCGACCAAAAAAAAAAAAAAAAAACCACCCACACTCTCCTTGGAAAGCTTCCCTGGGTTCACTCAGAAGCGGCTGAGGACAAATGTCAAACTTGTCTTGTCTGGTAGATCTCACTGGGAAAATGAAAAAGCAAGCCCAGCTTGGTAAGATGTTTATGTCACAAGAGCCCAGCTTCTGGTCTTTTTTTTTGGGTCAGCACAACCTGTTGCCACCTCTGGCATCTCAGCATGATGCCACCCTGTTGTGATGTAACATTGTGACTTTTTTTGGCTCAATGCACAGATGACTAAGCCCTGACAAACTGGCTTTGACTAATTTCCAGGAAGTGTAATACAGGAATCAGTGTGACCCCCGTCTGGTTCTTTTATACGTTCCTGATGTCTTGGCAATTTTGGGAAAGGCAAGAACAATTACCAGTGAGAAGCCAGTAAAAGAGATCAGATGCTTCCATGCAAATAAGCTAATTAGTATGCTAATGATGCACCATAATGAGCTCATTATTGTGGTAATTAGCTTGTTGCTATGCTAATGAGGGGCTACAGTAAGCACCTTGTTGCAATTAGCTTGTTATGGTAAAGAGGCTCATTGTTATGTTAATGATTTTACATGATAATTAACTTATTACGGAAATAATAAGTTATTATTATTATTATTTATTATTGGCTTACCACCAATAGTCAAACCATGCTGGAAATGTATAAAATCGTCAAAAGTTAATTAGCTGGGATTGGCTGGCTCGGGGGGGGGGGGGGGGGAATGGGATATGAGGCCTTTCCCCTCTAGGGGGTGCTGGCTGGAGGGGATGGGAATCGGCACTCCTGGGTTCTAGTCCCATCTCCGTGAGGAGCGTGTGATGGAGCTGGCAGGTCAGTGGGATCCTGGACTCCTGGGTTCCCCTCTGGGCAGGCGCATTGCCTGGGGGAACCGGCTCAGTACCTGATGACCCGGGGGCCAATCCATCCCTCCTGGCTGTGTGAGCAGAGAGAGGGCGTAGTCGGCTTGGGGGTGCGAGCGAAGACCGGCTGCGGAGAACACGCCGCACGCAGAGCCCAGCGCTGCAGCCTGGAGGCGAAGACATGGAGCTCGAGGGAGATTTGGAAAGGCTGGTTTGGAGGATGCCCGGGGGCAATACGCCAGCAATGACACCTGACCCCCATCCAGCCACAACCCCCCAGCGCCTGGCTGGAACGCCCTGTGGTCACGGGGCTGGCACCACTGGGGTGGGGGGGGACCGGCTCGGGCTCGGGCTCAAGAGAGTTTCCCATCGGAGCTGCTCCTTCTAACTTCCCGCCCGGTGACCTGACAATCAAGGGCTGCTACAGTGGGGCCTAGTGGACAGTGCACTGGAACTCAGCACCATCTGCTACCAGCGCTGCCACTGGCTCGCTGGGTGAACTTGTCCCTGCCCCGCTCCGTGCCTCAGTTTCCCCAGCAATAAAAGGGGGCTAACGCTCCATTGTAAAGCGCTACAGGTGCTCTAATAATAAGAGCCAGGGATTCTTACCGTCATCCCTGCCTTTCCACAATGCCCCCCGCCCTGCCCCCTGCCCGGCCCTGTCCTCCTGCTGCTATCCCACAATGCATCACTTCCGACCCCTCCGGTTACTGCGCCCCCTGCAGTGCCGTGGGAGTGTTGCCGCCGCGTCGTCGGTCCCAGAGAAGCAGAGAGACAAGATGGGGGGAGGCAATGTCTCTTGCTGGCCCCGCGGCTGGCGGGGAAGGAGACGCGTGTCCCGGCTTGCACGGAGCTCGTCTGCCGGGTTGCCTGGCACGCCGGAGGGGACTGTCTGCAGCAAGGGCTGCTATGTCGTGAGCTAACTTGAGCCCATCAAACCCCGACGGGAGGAGGCTTTGGCCCTGCACCAGGGCTCTGGGCTCAACACAGCGGGAACAGGGGTGGGGGAATTCTCGGGCCCGGGTTCCCAAGGAGATCAGACAAGACGATGCAATGGTGCCTCCTGGCCCCAAACGCGGATTGCTCCCGTCGGTGCTCCACGGCCCCGGCAGGCCAGGCACCGGGCAGCCGTCAGACTGGGGCCGGCTGTACCCGGGGAAAGGGGCCTTAGCTAGTGTGGACACGGCAGTTGTACTTTTAACAGGGGCTAGCTGGGGGCAGCCAAGGGGGGATGAGCAGGACAGTCAGCACCAGGCATCAGGAAGCCTGGGTTCTATCCCCTGCACTGGGAGAGGAGGAGAGGGGAGTGGGGTCTAGTGGTTAGAGCAGGGGAGGGCTGGGAGCCAGGACTCCTGGGTTCTCTCCCCAGCTCTGGGAGGGGAGTGGGGTCTAGTGGTTAGAGCAGGGGGGCTGGGAGTCAGGACGCCTGGGTTCTATCCCCAGCTCTGGGAGGGGAGTGGGGTCTAGTGGTTAGAGCAGGGGGGCTGGGAGTCAGGACTCCTGGGTTCTATGCCCAGCTCAGGGAGGTGGGTCTAGTGGTTAGAGTTGGGAGTGGGAAATCTGGGGGTCAGTATGTAGGGACCTGGGAGGAGGGTGCTGGCCTGTGTCGGCTGCGGGGGTTTCCCCCGGAAGAGGAGGTTCGGGGGCAGCCCCCCAGCAATCTCTGGTGCTGTGGTGGGCTGTGGTCTCTGAGCTCTGGGGTCTCTCCCGCCATGCCCCCAGCGGATGCGTGGGGGGGGCGGCCCCCCCTTCCCGGCTCTCTGTCACGCTCCATCTTTCAGCGCCGCGGCTCCGGAGCCGTTTCCATGGCAGCCGCAACCATCTGGGTTGGGGTGTTTGACGATGGTTCTTCCTCCTGTCTCCCCTTCGCCCCTAGCTGCTGCGTCGACTGCCAACACCCCCCCCCCCCCCCCCCCCCCTACAGGCACCTGGCCGGGGGGCTGGAGGGCACCCCAGCCCTGCGTCCCTAGTCTGGACAGGCCATGGGCCCTGGCTGCATCCCAGAAGCTCTGTCCTCCTTTGCTAGGAAATCTCCCCCCCCCAGCCTCTCAGGGGCTGCAGGGTCTTGAGACACCTGCTGTGGGGGGCCAGCGGGCGTCACTGCAAGGCCCCAATCTGAGCCGTGCTTGGGCCCCTCTAGAGGGGGTGGGACTGGCCCCCTGAAAAAAACATCCTCCCCCCCCCGAGCACAGGAGACCTCAGTGACCAATGGGGAGCTGGCGTAAGGGTCCTGCTCCCAGTCCCTGGCATATGGGGTGCAGCGTGGGCGTGGCCGGAGCCCACTGTTCTGTGGCTGTTCTCTGCCCCCCCCCAGGGCCCATAGGGGGCAGAGGGTGAATTAGAACAGCCCTAGGGACGCAACGGCGGCTCCATCACCTGGCATCTTAGCACGGATAGTGGACAGCTCCTTCTAAAAGACCGGCCATCGCTCTCTGCCACTGCCCTGCTCAGTGACCTTGGGCCGCTCACCTGGCCGCTCCGTGCCTCAGTTTCCCCATCTGTACCCGGGCTTGGGGGGGCTCACGACACTGCTCAAATCAGATGATGATTACGATGGGGGACGTGTCTTGTGGCTGACGGAACTGGGATGCCGCCTCTTGTCTTTCCCTCGCCTCTCTCGTCCCAGCTCCCCTTCTCGCTTTCCACCGCCCGCCCCGTCCCCTGTGCACCCTGAGTCAATAAAGA
>NW_020715536.1:0-5514 GCF_002925995.2 Terrapene triunguis
TCCTCTCCATCCACCCAACCCCTCCACTGTACCCCATTTCCCGTCATCCTTCCCCATCATGACTTTTTAAAAGGAAAACGCTGTTTGAGTGTCGAACACAAGTTTTTACATTAAAAACCTGTGCCCTCTGCCCCCCCGACCGAACCTCCTTATTTTCTCATCCCCCCCCCCGATCCCTCTCCCCCCCCCCCACTGTCCCCTTTTGGGGCACGGCCCCCCCTTTTCAGGAGGTGATTAAAACCTTTTATGTGTGAACTGCAGCAGGGTCCGGCCTATGTCTGTCGTGTCGGGGGTGGGGACTGGGGGGCAGGCGCAGAGAGCGAGGTGCGGGAGGGGATGGGGGTGGTGCCCAGATGTGGCGAGGGGGGGCACAGATGGCCGAGGGGGGTGCCGGGGAGCAGGAGTCTGAGGGCAAATCCAGCAGTGGTGTGGGGGTGACAAGCGACCAGCTGGGATCCAGGCAGGTTGGGGCAGGGGGCAACCTGGGGGCTGGGGGGCTACGGGTAGGCGCTGAGGCTGGGGATATGGGACTATATGCAAATCATACTAATTAACAAGCCCAAGAGCCGAGCAAAGCGGGGAGGGGGGAGCCGGTTCTTCTGGACCCTGTCGGCTACATCCTTTGCTGCCCATCTCCCGACCCACCGGCTCCGCTCCCGTCCTGCCTGGCTGGCGGAGACAGGATGAGCCCACAACGGCACACCCATGAAC
Source organism: Terrapene triunguis (assembly GCF_002925995.2). Classification (NCBI taxonomy): domain Eukaryota; kingdom Metazoa; phylum Chordata; order Testudines; family Emydidae; genus Terrapene; species Terrapene triunguis. The sequence continues at coordinate 712 of NW_020715536.1, forward strand.
ATGGAATTAGTAGCCAGAAGGGCCCCCCCCCCCCGCCGCCAGCCCCTGCCCCACTCCTCACAGCGCCCCCTGCTGGGACAGGCCAGAACTGGTGTAGCTGGGAGCTCTCCCCACAGCCAGCTCCTGCCCCACTCCCCACAGCGCCGCCTGCTAGAACAGGCCAGAACTGGAGTAGCTGGGAGCCCCCCCATAGCCAGATCCTGCCCCACTCCCCCCAGCACCCCCTGCTGGGACAGGCCAGAACTGGAGTAGCTGGGAGCCCCCCCATAGCCAGCTCCTGCCCCACTCCCCACAGCGCCCCCTGCTGGGAGAGGCCAGGACTGCAGTAGCTGGGAACTCCCCCCACAGCTGTGTGTGGCTGGGCCCTGACCCCGCTCACTGGGCGCAGGAAAGCAGCTGGTGGCGGAAGATTGGCGGAGCCAGGGGGAGGTCGCCGCGTTGAAGGAAGGGCCAGGAAGGTGCCCCTGGCCTGTGCGCCCACCCCAGAGCTCAGCCTCCCCTGGGCCGGGAACGGGGCACTGGAGACACCCTGTGAAATTACAAACAGGCTCTGTGAAGATCCAGCCGGTGGAGGGCAGAGCCAACGTGTGTGTGTGTGTGTGTGTGTGTGTGTGCTGATTGGAGGCAGTGTGTGTGTGTATTAGGAGTAGTGTTTGCGTGTTTGCCTACAGTACATACAGTGGGGGATGCATTGCCCGGTGCTGATCGGCTCCTGCGTGTCCTGGGGGCCGTGTCAGCCAGCCAGGTTCTGCCCCCCGGCCTTCCCAGCTCTCAGCACTGCTGACTCTCTGTCCCCCGCCCCCCAAGCCGCACGGGGCAGTGCCAGGCCGCAGAGACCGGATGCCAGGCTGAGCGGCCGGAGCAGCTGGACGAGCAAGGCACGGGAGCTCCCCGGAGAGCCCGGCTGCTTGCATTTTATGGGACGCTGAGCAGTTCACTGAAGCCATTGGCAGATGCAACAAGAAGAGCTCCTACAACGTGCTTGCGTGTGAGTCAGTCTCTGATCTGGCCTTAATCTCTCCCCCCCCCCGCCACCCCCCGGCTCATCTTTCCCATAACTTTGGTCCAATGCACCCAGCTAACAACCTTTCTTGCTGCGAATTCTCTCTTCCCTTTTTTCCACTTGCTCATAACTTTCCCAAGCGTTTTCCTTCCAGGCGGCAGTTTTCCATGCTCCGGGGTGGAAAGTTTGCAGGCAATCAGCCCGCCTGCTTTTGAGTTAGTCTAAAGAGAGACCCGACCAAAAAAAAAAAAAAAAAACCACCCACACTCTCCTTGGAAAGCTTCCCTGGGTTCACTCAGAAGCGGCTGAGGACAAATGTCAAACTTGTCTTGTCTGGTAGATCTCACTGGGAAAATGAAAAAGCAAGCCCAGCTTGGTAAGATGTTTATGTCACAAGAGCCCAGCTTCTGGTCTTTTTTTTTGGGTCAGCACAACCTGTTGCCACCTCTGGCATCTCAGCATGATGCCACCCTGTTGTGATGTAACATTGTGACTTTTTTTGGCTCAATGCACAGATGACTAAGCCCTGACAAACTGGCTTTGACTAATTTCCAGGAAGTGTAATACAGGAATCAGTGTGACCCCCGTCTGGTTCTTTTATACGTTCCTGATGTCTTGGCAATTTTGGGAAAGGCAAGAACAATTACCAGTGAGAAGCCAGTAAAAGAGATCAGATGCTTCCATGCAAATAAGCTAATTAGTATGCTAATGATGCACCATAATGAGCTCATTATTGTGGTAATTAGCTTGTTGCTATGCTAATGAGGGGCTACAGTAAGCACCTTGTTGCAATTAGCTTGTTATGGTAAAGAGGCTCATTGTTATGTTAATGATTTTACATGATAATTAACTTATTACGGAAATAAGCTGGTTATTATTAATTATTATTATTTATTATTGGCTTACCACTAATAGTCAAACCATGCTGGAAATGTATAAAATCGTCAAAAGTTAATTAGCTGGGATTGGCTGGCTCGGGGGGCGGGGAATGGGATATGAGGCCTTTCCCCTCTAGGAGGCGCTGGCTGGAGGGGATGGGAATCGGCACTCCTGGGTTCGAGTCCCATCTCCGTGAGGAGCGTGGGATGGAGCTAGCAGGTCGGTGGGATCCTGGACTCCTGGGTTCCCCTCTGGGCAGGCGCATTGCCTGGGGGAACCGGCTCAGCACCTGATGACCCGGGGGCCAATCCGTCCCTCCTGGCTGTGTGAGCAGAGAGAGGGCGTAGTCGGCTTGGGGGTGCGAGCGAAGACCGGCTGCGGAGAACACGCCGCATGCGGAGCCCAGCGCTGCAGCCTGGAGGCGAAGGCATGGAGCTCGAGGGAGATTTGGAAAGGCTGCCCGGGGGCGATACGCCAGCAATGACACCTGACCCCCATCCAGCCACAACCCCCCCAGCGCCTGGCTGGAACGCCCTGTGGTCACGGGGCTGGCACCACTGGGGTGGGGGGGGACAGGCTCGGGCTCAAGAGAGTTTCCCATCGGAGCTGCTCCTTCTAACTTTCCGCCCGGTGACCTGACAATCAAGGGCTGCTACAGTGGGGCCTAGTGGACAGAGCACTGCACTGGGACTCAGCACCCTCTGCTCCCAGCGCTGCCACTGGCTCGCTGGGTGAACTTGTCCCTGCCCCGCTCCGTGCCTCAGTTTCCCCAGCAATAAAAGGGGGCTAACGCTCCATTGTAAAGCGCTACAGGTGCTCTAATAATAAGAGCCAGGGATTCTTACCGTCATCCCTGCCTTTCCACAATGCCCCCCGCCCTGCCCCCTGCCCGGCCCTGTCCTCCTGCTGCTATCCCACAATGCATCACTTCCGACCCCTCCGGTTACTGCGCCCCCTGCAGTGCCGTGGGAGTGTTGCCGCCGCGTCGTCGGTCCCAGAGAAGCAGAGAGACAAGATGGGGGGAGGCAATGTCTCTTGCTGGCCCCGCGGCTGGCGGGGAAGGAGACGCGTGTCCCGGCTTGCACGGAGCTCGTCTGCCGGGTTGCCTGGCACGCCGGAGGGGACTGTCTGCAGCAAGGGCTGCTATGTCGTGAGCTAACTTGAGCCCATCAAACCCCGACGGGAGGAGGCTTTGGCCCTGCACCAGGGCTCTGGGCTCAACACAGCGGGAACAGGGGTGGGGGAATTCTCGGGCCCGGGTTCCCAAGGAGATCAGACAAGACGGTGCAATGGTGCCTCCTGGCCCCAAACGCGGATTGCTCCCGTCGGTGCTCCACGGCCCCGGCAGGCCAGGCACCGGACAGCCGTCAGACTGGGGCCGGCTGTACCCGGGGAAAGGGTCCTTAGCTAGTGTGGACACGGCAGTTGTACTTTTAACAGGGGCTAGCTGGGGGCAGCCAAGGGGGGATGAGCAGGACAGTCAGCACCAGGCATCAGGAAGCCTGGGTTCTATCCCCTGCACTGGGAGAGGAGGAGAGGGGAGTGGGGTCTAGTGGTTAGAGCAGGGGAGGGCTGGGAGCCAGGACTCCTGGGTTCTCTCCCCAGCTCTGGGAGGGGAGTGGGGTCTAGTGGTTAGAGCAGGGGGGCTGGGAGTCAGGACGCCTGGGTTCTATCCCCAGCTCTGGGAGGGGAGTGGGGTCTAGTGGTTAGAGCAGGGGGGCTGGGAGTCAGGACTCCTGGGTTCTATGCCCAGCTCAGGGAGGTGGGTCTAGTGGTTAGAGTTGGGAGTGGGAAATCTGGGGGTCAGTATGTAGGGACCTGGGAGGAGGGTGCTGGCCTGTGTCGGCTGCGGGGGTTTCCCCCGGAAGAGGAGGTTCGGGGGCAGCCCCCCAGCAATCTCTGGTGCTGTGGTGGGCTGTGGTCTCTGAGCTCTGGGGTCTCTCCCGCCATGCCCCCAGCGGATGCGTGGGGGGGGCGGCCCCCCCTTCCCGGCTCTCTGTCACGCTCCATCTTTCAGCGCCGCGGCTCCGGAGCCGTTTCCATGGCAGCCGCAACCATCTGGGTTGGGGTGTTTGACGATGGTTCTTCCTCCTGTCTCCCCTTCGCCCCTAGCTGCTGCGTCGACTGCCAACACCCCCCCCCCCCCCCCCCCCCCTACAGGCACCTGGCCGGGGGGCTGGAGGGCACCCCAGCCCTGCGTCCCTAGTCTGGACAGGCCATGGGCCCTGGCTGCATCCCAGAAGCTCTGTCCTCCTTTGCTAGGAAATCTCCCCCCCCCAGCCTCTCAGGGGCTGCAGGGTCTTGAGACACCTGCTGTGGGGGGCCAGCGGGCGTCACTGCAAGGCCCCAATCTGAGCCGTGCTTGGGCCCCTCTAGAGGGGGTGGGACTGGCCCCCTGAAAAAAACATCCTCCCCCCCCCGAGCACAGGAGACCTCAGTGACCAATGGGGAGCTGGCGTAAGGGTCCTGCTCCCAGTCCCTGGCATATGGGGTGCAGCGTGGGCGTGGCCGGAGCCCACTGTTCTGTGGCTGTTCTCTGCCCCCCCCCAGGGCCCATAGGGGGCAGAGGGTGAATTAGAACAGCCCTAGGGACGCAACGGCGGCTCCATCACCTGGCATCTTAGCACGGATAGTGGACAGCTCCTTCTAAAAGACCGGCCATCGCTCTCTGCCACTGCCCTGCTCAGTGACCTTGGGCCGCTCACCTGGCCGCTCCGTGCCTCAGTTTCCCCATCTGTACCCGGGCTTGGGGGGGCTCACGACACTGCTCAAATCAGATGATGATTACGATGGGGGACGTGTCTTGTGGCTGACGGAACTGGGATGCCGCCTCTTGTCTTTCCCTCGCCTCTCTCGTCCCAGCTCCCCTTCTCTCTTTCCACCGCCCGCCCCGTCCCCTGTGCACCCTGAGTCAATAAAGA
>NW_020715537.1:0-10692 GCF_002925995.2 Terrapene triunguis
TCAGTTTCCCCATCTGTCAAATAGGGATAATGCTCCTGACCCCCCCACGCGCCCACCCACTCCTTTCCATTCTGAGCATGGCCAAGAGATCAAAGCAGTGACCAGTTAAACAAGGACAGGGGCAGAGGCCAGGATGGCCAGAGGGGTCCTGAATCTAGTGTGGTGAATGGGTGAATCGGGCCTATTGCATGGGACCATACTGAGTGGTTCCTGCTCCTTCTGATGGATTATTATTATTAGCTAGCAGCAGTTAGAGGCCCCTGCCTGGCTCAGGGAGTGGCCCCCCGACAGGCCGGATGCAGCACAGGCCCCGGGCCAGAGAGCTCACAGTCTACGGAGACAGGGGACAGGAGGAGAAACCGAGGCACGGAGCAGGGCAATGACTTGCCCCAAGTCCCCCGGCAGCGCCAGGACTGGAACCCAGGCATCCTGAGGCCCAGCCCTCTGGGTCACTCCATGTGCGCAGGACTCCGCTTTGCTCCCGCCTGCCCTCTGTGCCGGCCGAGCGGTCCCCCCGCCTTGCGAGTCGAGCGGCCCTGGAAGTGGTTGGAGGAGTGCGGAGAGCGCCCGCCTGTGATGCCAGCCCTGTGAGCCGCTCCGGCCTGGGGCTCGCCTGGGCGGAGAGAGGGGAGCCGAGGCTGCACGCTTGGGGGAAGCGAGGGCCGTTCTCTGCAGCCAGACCTGGGATGTCCTGATCGGTCCGGAGCCAGAAGGAGCTGGGGGAAGAATGGCCTAGTGGTGAGGGCACCAGTTGGGCACCTCGGGTTCCAATCCCTGCTCTGTTGCCCTCCCTGTCAGGATCCTGGGTGAAGGCAGGCAGGACTAGTGGCAGGAGCTTGGGGATCCGGGAACCGACGCTGGGGGTCACCGCTGGTCAGTAATACCAGGTACCAGGTCAGTGTTGGGGGGGGCCTGGGAGTCAATTGGGAATCAGGCTCCAAGTCAGAGCTGACGTCAATGCCGGGAGCTCAGAAGCAGGGTGGTCCCCCCATTGCTACCTGAACGCTTCCTGGTAGGCCCCTTATATAGGATCCAGGAGCCGATCGTGGATTGCCAATACAACTGTCAGTCAGATCACTCGGGGCGGAACTTCCTGTGGTGTGCCGCCTCTGAGGAGGGCGGGGAGCAGGGTGGGGTTGGCTGTCCTGCGTTCAAGTCCCACCAATCCTTACACTTCGACCTGGATCCTTCAAAAGAGACTAGGCCTCTCCTCCCCATGGGGCTGATTCCCGTGGGAGTTAGGAGCCGGGCCTCTGAAGTGGGGATTATTGCCTGAATTGGGCCCCTGCCTGACCTCCCAGGGGGCGTTCTGGGGATAAATACTTTAAAAGCTTGTGAGGCACTTGGATATTACAGTAGTAGACTCAGAAAAACCTAAGGTGGGTAGGTAGCTCCGAGAACAGCCACGTAGGTTGACATACTAGGGAAGAGCTGTGTGTGTCTAGTGTGGTGTATCGAGGACCGTGTTGGAATTGCAAGCTGTCATTACAGGAGTGAAGGGGTTTGCCGGATCCTGCTGGCAAGCTAGAGGGCTTTGTAGGGAAGTGTGTGATCAGATTCAATCTCCCGTGAGCCACCTACAGCAAGGTGGAGTGAATTATATGCCCCTCTGCCTTAGTGAGCAGCCTGCTTTGTCTCTCTCTGTTTTGGGGTTCTTGCGTGTTAAGGGTCTGGATTGTGAGAAATAAAGTCGTGTTAAGTTGCAACCTTCCCACAAAATTGTTGCGTGTTTTTATCTAACTTCTCTGGGTATCTGCTGGGAACACAACACCTAGCTTCCAGGATTGCTAAGAGGGGCTGTGACTCCACCCACAGGGTTCTCTGCTTAAACAGGGCCGGGCACAACCACAAGGGGAGTTGTCAGTCCAGCCTTCCACAGGGTGGTACTTAGAATCATAGGACTGGAAGGGACCTTGAGAGGTATCTAGTCCAGTCCCTTGCACTCCTGGCAGGACTAAGTGTTACCGCGACCAGCCCTGACAGGTGTTTATCTAGCCTGCTCTTAAAAATCTCCAACAATGGAGATTCCACAACGTCCTTAGGCAACTTATTCCAGTGCTTAACCACCCTGACAGTTAGGAAGTTTTTCCTAATGTCCAACCTAAACCTCCCTTGCTGCAATTTAAGCCCATTGCTTCTTGTCCTATCCTCAGAGGTTAAGGAGAACAATTTTTCTCCCTCCTCCTTGTAACAACCTTTTACGTAGTTGAAAACTGTTATCATGTCCCTTCTCAGTCTTCTCTTCTCCAGATTAAACAAACCCAATTTTTTTACTTTCCCCCATAGCTCATGTTTTCTAGACCGTTAATCATTTTTGTTGTTCTTCTCTGGACTTTCTCCAATTTGTCCACATCCTTCCTGAAATGTGGCGCCCAGAACTGGACACAGTCCTCCAGCTGAGGCCTAATCAGCACGGAGTAGAGCGGAAGAATGACTTCTCGTGTCTTGCTCACAATACTCCTGCTAATGCATCCCAGAATGATATTCGCTTTTTTTGCAACGGTGTCACACTGTTGACTCATATTTAGCTTATGGTCCACTATGACTGCTGGCATTAGGGTGGCCAGATGCACAGTTTTCGACCGGAAAGTCCGGTCATAAAGGGGACCTGATTGTGTCCGGTCAGATCTACTGACTGGACACCCAAAGTCCAGTTACTGTCAGCGTGGGAGGCACCAGGTCATCACTTGCGCTAGCCCCTACTCAGCCGTGGCCGCCTCCTACCTTCATCAGGCAGCTCCCAGCCCCAGCTCCACAAGCAAGTCCCTGGTGACTGAAGGGCGGCGGGATGGGAGGGAAAAAGCAACTAGTGAGGGGGAAGTAAGGAGCGGATGGCTGGGGACTCAGGGGAAGAGGTGGGGCCTCGGGGGGAAGGGGAGTTTCTGGCACTCTTGCTGGAGTGTCTGGTTTTTAAATATTACCAAGTTGGCCACCCTATCCGGCATCGATGCGCCAGGTGGCACGTGGCAGAGCGCGGGCGTCGGGACAACCGGAGAGCTCCAGGGGGCTGCGTGCGGAAAGCCGCCGCGTCGGCATTTGGCCCGGCGGTTGCACCAAGGACCGGGCCACGTGGTTGCAGGCCTGCCCGGGTAACGGGAATATAAACCCATCCCGAACGAAATGGCACGGGTCTTCGCCCTTCCTCCCCTGCTGCCCGCACCGGCTCCAGAAGCCAGCCAACGTCTCGCTGCCTCTGCTAACCTAATTGGAAGCAGCCTGAGGTGGATGACATATGGGTTAATTAAGCCGTGCCCGAAAGGAACTGTTGAAACGGGGAAGATAATTCACTAGGACTGCGTGCGTCCGCGTCACCCCACACGCGCACGCCCCTTGACTCCCCGGGCAGGGAGATGGCTGGATGCGACAGGGGAAGGAAAGGAGGCTGGATGGCTCGAACTTGGGCCCCCTAGCAGCTGTTGTGTCTCAGGGGCTGGCCCTCCAGGGCGCTGGTTCGAATCCGGCTTGGCTTGCTGGGTTTGTTGGGGTGAAAAGTTGATGTTCTGGGCTCATTTCACAGCAGGGCTGCTGCCTGCGTGGCAAAAGGTGTCGGATGGGGCCAGATCCTCACCAGCGTAAACTGGCCTCACTCTACTGACATCCAGGCAGGTTTACACCAGCCTCTACACCCTTTGCAACCCCGGTCAAGAGGGAGGAGATCAGATCAAGCGCTGAGAAAAGGGGCAAATGCCACGCAGTGGTATAATTATCTTTAATACGAAAATAGCCGGCCTCAGACGCTAATATCAGTTCTTAGACAATCGCGGTTCAGGTCAGCCCTGTGGTTCCTTCATGATCTCAGTGGAAGGGCATCAGGCAGACAGCGTTTCCAGGAGCATCATTATGTGATTCAGAGGAATGAATAAATAATTACAGACACACGCAAAAAAGCCCCTGTGGTTAAAAGAACGTTATGTAGGTTGCAAAGTTGAGGCCTGGGAGAAAGATGGGAAATGCTAACTCCGCGATTGCTTGTGCAGTTCTGTGCCCGACCAGCAATGAGGCAGGGCCCGGAGAAAACCAAAGGTGAGATTCCCGTGTGCACGCACGAGGGGACAGCAGTCAGGGGCACTGGCATTGCAAGCGCTGGACCTTGCACGCTAAATACCGTTTGAACGGCGTTTTTTGCATGGCATTTCCTACCTGTTTTGGTTGTGAAAGGTAAAAATAAGGTAGCTTGTGCACCCTTTGCAGGACTTGCGGCCTCAACCTTCACTCTTAAGTAACAGGCTCTTTGCACCTTGCGCTACAGAACTAGCTATTAGCGTGGCCAGGTGCCTGGTTTTCGACCGGAAAGTCTGGTCGAAAAGGGGACCTGACCGCGTTCGGTCAGATCTACTGACTGGACACACAATGTCAGGTTACTGCAGGTGGGGAAGGCACCGAGTCATCACCGGTGACAGCCCCTACTCAGCCAGGGCTGCCTCTTACCTGCCTCAGGTAAGCAGCTCCCACCCCGGTTCTGCAGGCAGGGGGGGGAGCGGGCGGGGAAAAGCAGCAAGTGACAAGGGGGAAGGGGGAAGAGGGGGGGACAGGGGTGGGGCCTCGGGGGGAAGAGGCGGGATAGTGGTGGGGTCTCAGAGGGGAGGAGGCGGGGCAGGACAGTGTCCAGTTTTTAAATATTACCAAGTTGGCAACCTTATGCTGGCTCTGTGGGTGGTTGGGAGAGGCCAAAGTGAGGGGCTGGGCTTGGGGTGGGAGTACAGGGGGAAGTCAGCCCACCTCTCCCCACCCCTTATTCCCCCACCATTGCTCTGGTGATTCCCGTGCATTCCCAGCACAGCGTCTGCTGCTGCTGCTTTGGTGTCGTCAGCCCGGCTTCAGAACGTTCCTGTTCCGTTGTTGATTTGTCAAGTATTATTTTGTTGGGGGTGGGGGGGCCTTAGTGGTCAGAGCCCTGAACTAGGACTCAGGCGACCTGAGTTCAAATCCCAGTTCCGCGACTGGCATGTCGTCACTGCCCCCACCCCGTGCCTCAGTTTCCCCCCTCTGATAATGCCTCCTTTGTAAAGTGGTTGGAGACCTACGGCTTCGGATAGGCTGCCACCACTTCCCTTAGCAAGGCAAGTGATGGAAGAGAAAGGGGGATTTGTGATGGCTTCAGCTAAACTTGAATGGAAGTGGCTGCAACAAAGAAAAGGCACTTTCCTGGCCCAAGGGTTTTCTCCCTGCCTCATTTCATAGGCCTGCTGCAAGCGATGAGGGCTTAGGGTCCCAGGCCTCCTTTTTAATGGAAAGAATTCGGCAACTTAAATACAGGGGTCCCCAGTTATTCTAGGGGGAGCTGGCAAAGAGTCACATAATGAAGGTAAGATTGTCCATCATTTCCACCTGGGCAAACTGGTGCCAAATGTTCCCCCTCGGATGAGAACGTTTTACTCTCAGGGCCGGATTTCCAGCTGATGTCTGTCTGTCTGCAGTTCAGTGCGGGAGCTGAGTTGCTGTGGCGATCGGGGAGAGGGTCAAAAGACAGACAGCTCCCGCAGCGGATGGCGAGGAAGCTACTGCAGGAGGCTGGGGACGCGGCGGAAGGATGGGTGGATCGTCGCGCGTGGGCGACGGGTTCTGTGCGGGACTTGTGGGGAGTGTCTCCTTCTCGCTGCTGCCTGGCTGGTTCGGTGGGGAGAGCGCCCCCGTACTGAGCCCCCCTGCTCCCTGCAGCATAGCGCCCCCTAGTGCCACGCTGAGGCATTGGGGGCAGACCTCACTACCAGGGGAGAGCGCCCCCACCCTGTTCCCTGCAGCACAGCACGCCCTAGCTGTGCATGCTGGTGGTTCCTTAGCCAGGGCCGTGCGATCCAGGCTTCGGAGCCAGCCGGCCTCCCTTCCCCCAGTGCGGCCACCTGGGTGGCTGGCTGCGGGGGCGGCGTTATTAGCAGGCTGTGCACGGCGCAGGGGGGGCTGCTGCTCCGGCAGCTGGCGGCTCTGTTTGTCGACAAGCCATCTCACTTTTATCAAGCGCTGATTTCGAGTCAAAGCATGTCAGGCAGAGCCGGGTCCCGCTGCGCTATTCCCAACACGTCTGTGTGTCCCGTCCCCCCACCCGCTCGGAAAGAGCGGGGAAAGGAAGAGGGGGCAGCCCATGGTGGGGGCGGGAGAGCAGGGCTCAAGGGGACATCACCCAGGGCTGGGATCTCACCCACTGGGACCAGCTTGTTCCTCGATGCTGGTGGCTCTGGGCCTCCCATCCCAGCAGGAGGAGAGAGCCCCCTGTCCCGGACGAATGGGGGGGGCCCTCAAAACGGTGCCGGGGGGAGGGGCAGGATAGTGACTAGGGAGATGGGGGTGGAGGCAAAGTGGTTGGGGGTGGAAGAGAGGGATGGGATGGAAGGGAGGTTGGGACGAGGATGGGGAAGGAGGGGAGGGAAAGGAGAGAAGTGGTGATGAGGGCTGGGGGGTGTGCCGGGGGGGGGGGGGGATCTGGGCCTGTGGGGGGGGGGGGGGAGGATTGTGCTCGGCAGCCTGGCACCCGGCCTGTTTCGTGGGGTTGCTGAGCCCCTCTTCCTGGTGGCAGGGGAGCGGGGACCCCCGCGGGCAGTGCCAGGTGGAGGGAGGGGCCCCGCTCTCAGAACTGGGGCTGGGCGAGGGTGACCCAGTCGAACAGGGATCCTGGTGGCTCCGGTCAGCGAATGTCTGGTTGGCAGTGCCATGCAGCGGGGCTGGCGGGCTCCCTGTTAGCCTCTGCCCAGCTCCCTGAAGCAGCCGGCACGTCCCCCCTCCGGATCCTACGCGTAGGGGCAGCCAGGGGGCTCCGCACGCTGCTCCCGCACCAAGCGCCGCCCCTGCAGCTCCCATTGGCCGGGAATCGTGGCCAATGGGAGCTGTGGGGGCGGCACCTGTGGACGGGGCAGCGCGCAGAGCCGCCTGGCCGCGCCTCTGCGTAGGAACCGGAGGGGGGGATGTGCCGGCTGCTTCTTGGAGCTGTTTGAGCTAAGCGCTGCCCAGAGCCTGTACCCCTGAGCCCCCCCCCTGCGCTCCCACCCCCCTGCCCCATCCCTGAACCCCCTCCCACTCTCCAAACCCCTCAGTCCCATCCCAGAGCCCCTCCTGTACCTCAAAATCCCTCATCCCAGAGCCCACACCCCCAGCCAGAGCCCTCACTCCCCCCTGTGCCCCAACCCCCTGCCCCAGCCCTGAGCCCCCTCCCACCCTCTGAACCCCCCAGTCCCAGCTCTGAATTTGATATCGGGCCGGTGCGGCATAGCCCTGGGTGTCAGGGAGCCCCTGGGGGTCCCGGGGCAGGGCAGGCTGGATATGCCAGGGAGCTCACAGGGTCTGTCCTGATCCTGTCACTTTGGGTTCATATCAAGCCCCTCCCAGCCCCTGTGCTCCTTCCCTTCCAGGCTGAACCCACTGGGTAACGGCTCCATCTCTCCCAGTGCCGCCGCCACGCACCAGAGTGGGGGGCGCTGTCTTCCCCGGGCCAGTCACGCTTTGCTCTCTCCCCACTGAAATCGGCTGCTCCTGCCCTCCCAGTCTGACGGGCAGGGGGTGAACTCCCTTCGCCGGGGCCAGGGGGTGGCCCTTCGCCGGGGCCAGGCTCCCAGCCGGGTCCCCGAATGTAGCCACCTCCTTCCCCTTCCGGCCTGCGGTCTCCCCCCAGCCGCCCCCACAAACCCAGCTGCTTCCTCTTCCCCTCTCCCCCCACGGATCCCGCTGCCCCAGCCCCCACAACCACAGCCGCCCCCTTCTCCCCATGCCCGCTCTCCATCCGTCAAGAGAGGGGCTTGGGGTGGGGGGTTAACCCGTGACATCCCAGTGCTGACCCCGGGCGGGATGGGGGGGGGGCAGGGCTCTGACACCCCTCCCTGGCCGGTTGGCGCTCAGAGGTTTTGGGCTAAAAGGGCCTTGCTGGGAATGAGGCAGATCGGGAGCTTCTCATGCCAGCGAGAGCGAGCGAATCGGTGACAACAGGAGGGAAAAAACCAACCCATTTGATCCCCCTCTCTGCCAGCCCCCCCCCTTTCGCCCTCCCACGATCGCGTCGCCTTATCGCCGAAATTGAATAAAAGGTGCATTAGCCGCATCGGCTTGACCGAGGGCCCTGGAGCCGGCGGCTCTGGCGGGGAGGGAGCCGGGAAACTAAATAAGGATTAGGATATTAAATCCACCTCCCAGCCCAGCAGATAAGGGTTGTAATATTCCTCCCTCTCCGCCCAGCCCGGGCAGCTGGAAGGTCCCAGCGAAGGGAGTTCAGACAGTTTTTTTTTTGGGGGGGGGGGGGGTAAGTAGATTTTGGCCCTGTGCCCAGGGCCTTGTTCTCTGGCAGCCGCTGGATTCAGCCGTCCTGCTAAGCCGGGCCGGACCCCGGCTAGAGAGCGGCTGGGACACGTGTGGCGGGGAAGGCTGGGGGGCTTGGTAGGCGGCGCTGTTCCCGGCGCTAGGGGGCGCTGTGTCTCGGAGTGGGGCGGGGGCTCAGTCAGGGGTACTCTCCCCTGGCATTCAGTGCTGGCCCCAATGTGGCACTAGGGGGCGCTGTGCTGTGGGGAGCGGGGCCGGAGCTCAGCAGGGGGCGCTCTCCTCTCCCAGTCAGTGCAGCCCCCAACGCCCCAGAAAGGCACTAGGGGGGCGCTGTTACTACAATTGGCCCACCCGAGTCTCCCCAGTACCTTGTCAACAGGGCATGAGGTTGGTTTTCAGGCCCTGTTCCGGAATGGGGTTGGGGAGGGGGGTGAATTCGCCTGTTAAATATACCTGCTGTGCCCCACGACCCAGGAGTGGTGCGGCTCCCCAGAAGGGGGGCACTCCCTAGGGAAACTGATGCCGTGCGTGCTCTGCCCGAGGGGCACGGCCCCACACAGAGAGGGGAAGTGACTTGCTTGTGGTTGCACAGAGCGGGAGAGGTTGGAATAGCTCCCACAAGGACAGACTCTCAGCTCCCCCCTCTCCAACCACCAGCCCTCCTTCCCCTGCCAGAACTTGGAATAGGACCCAGGAGTCCTGGCTCCCAGCCCCCTTGCTCTAACCACCAGACCCCACTCCCCTCCCAGAGCTGGGAACAGAACCCAGGAGTCCTGGCTCCCAGCCCCCCTGCTCTAACCACCAGACCTCACTCCCCTTCCAGAGCTGGGAACAGAACCCAGGAGTCCTTGCTCCCAGCCCCCCTGCTCTAACCACACTCACGTCAACAGTCTCCTCCTGCTCTCTGTTCTCCAACGCTCCTTTTCTGTCTTTGCCTCAGGTTAGAGCAGGTGAGGTGGGAGCTCCCTGCCTTTGCAGGCCGGCTCCCCCTCCCCTCGCCCTTGTTCCCAGAGCCTTTGAAACAAAGATCGCCCGGTCTGAGGGGGGTTGTCATGTCCCCGGGCTCTCGGCGGGTCCCCGTGCTCACTAGACGCCCCTTGCTGGGATGGGCAGCGCTGCAGGCTCCAGCAAGCTCGTTTAGGTGCTGTCGTTCAAATGCGCAAGCCGCCAGCGCCCGCTGTGCTAAGCCAGGCAGGATCTCCAGTGCTGCGCCATGGCACTGCCAGCCGGGGGCTGTGACGTGACGGTGGAACACAGCTCGGCTGCCGCCACCGTGGGAATCTTCTCTGGCATGTGCCAGCAGCGGCTTTCAAAGCACCCCACAGAGAGAGCTTGTGGGGAAAGCCCGCCCACCTGCCCGCCCTTCCCTGCCATGTCTCCTGCCCCACGTGAGCCAAAGGGCCCTGTCAACTGGCCCCCTTGTGCCATCATTGGCACGGGTACGAGGTGGGCGTGAGACGCTTCTGGATGGTCCCAATTCGCACAGGGTGTGCAAGGGGGAGGAAGGTCTGGGGGAAAAGGTCTAAGATGCCCACCAGAGGTCAAAGCATCGGGGGCAGGGGGAATCCCAGATTCTCAGCAGTGTCAATTCCTCCCCCCGCCCCCATCCCAAACAGATAGAACGGGTCAATCAGGGAATCACCCAAGATGGTCAAAGCTGGCCCCACGGAGTTTCACCTCTCAGACGTTAAGCAGTTCAACTGGGTGTTAACTCTGAAACCTAGTGATGTTCACTAGAACTTTATGACCCATTTCAGCACTGAGCCTTTTAGTGAGAACATCCAACTGATGTGCCTGTCTTAAACCTCTTCCCCATATGCTGAGAGCTCCCCACACACACACACTCCCCGAAACCCCTGCACTGCCCTTCGGCTTCATCTGGAGTGGGCAAAACTGAACATTTCGGGTATTGTCAAATCACTGGGATATTGTACTGAGCTAAATAATGCTGGGTTTGCTCACTGACTAGGACAGTGAGTTCACAGCAACACTGCTTTGATTAATTTCCTTGAAACTGCAACTTTCTGGTGATGAATGGATGGATAAATAGGTAGATAGATATTTTGATTCTATGGTTCCTAGGTGCTACATAATACAAATAGCCAGTTAGCTATAATAAAGCAAGAGAAAGATTTGCTAGGGGAGTACAGAAGGGAATAGATAGACTAAAAGAGAGTTTGTGAAGTACGGTGGAAGGATGAACGGAGAGATGGTTAAATCCTGTGTATGGATGGATGGATAAAGAGATGGACAGATACTATAAATACATGGATAGGAAGAGAGAGAGGTAAATGTGCATGAATGGAAGGTCGAGGAGAAGGATAGAGCGGTTGATGAATGGATGGCTAGATAGAGCCAGGGAAGAGATGGATGAATGGAGAGAGAGATGGATGAATGGATGGAAGGATGGAGGGATAGATCAAGATGGTTAAGTATTGAGGATGGATGGAAGGG